>NC_050524.1:26562595-26602496 GCF_002922805.2 Oryzias melastigma | reverse complement strand
GTCGTACAGATATTTCTTTATTTTGAAACCACGCAAAATCCTGCACAAAGGGACCCATACGAGCTGTTCATGTGATGAGTGTGCGCTCCATGTGTGCGTCGCACATACTTGATGTTAGAACAGACAGCCCGTATCTAGCCTTAAAAGCAGTTGTGGCTAATGCTTTAACAACCAGAATGTGGCACAAGGGCACCATAGTACAGCATCACCCATAATTAATAAGTGCGTGCAACTTATATTTGCTTAACGAATACTTCACAATACTTTCATCACATGCATGGAAATAGTACGTTCCATTTTTCCTCAAGGGACGAGTCTTGAACCTGTGACAGGAGCTTAACTTCTGTGGTCAAGCTCGTGACAGCTGTGTTGTTTCAGAGAAAAAAATAGTTTGTATGAATATTAAAGATTCTGTTAGTGAGACAGGCTTGCAATCCAAAAACAGAACCAGAAACTTTTGGCAAGATCTCCACCCATTATGGTGTGAGCAACAATTTAGAATGCTGAAGAAAGTCCAAGCAACTACAACAATGTTCCTCTCAGCTGCCATTAAAATACTGCTTGATAGTTTTTGTTAAATTTAGACTGAAATGTGTTGCTTTTCTCTAAAAAGCCTATCAGTTGTTCTGCTACTGCTGAATTTCTATACATGAGTCTGTAGTTTTTTTGGTTGTGAAGTCTCCAAAAGGCATGTTTAGAAAAGCTTTGGAGTGTTAGAAAGTCTTTACCCTGTAACCCTGCTTGAATTGTGATATTTATCTTTCAGGGAGGCTGTGCTTCACCTTTAGCCTTGATCTGAATACTATTAGAACTTCTCTTTTGTTACCACCCACGCACAATGATGACTGCATCGTACTCACAGAAAGGTAAAAACAGTCTGCCTGTTCGGTCTCCATTACTCATGTCAGTTTATTGAGTGCGATGAGGACGTTTTGCTAGAATAGCCTTTAAATGTCAACAACATACACACCACTACAGCAACAAACTCACACCATTAACTGAAACATGGACCATGGCCTGATATTACCATTTTCTGGCACTGGCCTAATTTCCAGGAAAGATTTGCTTCTCTTGAGTTATTTTTAGCACTATTTGTGTACCTAGAGGCTACAAGAGACTGTGTTGTCTGGATTTGCTACCTAGTTCAATTTAAATGTCCATTGTCTATTTTTTTGGAGCACTTCAACAGTATTCACATGAGCTGGTATTAGAAATAGTTCCAGCAGAAACCAGCGACACCTTCCCCTGCCTGCCAGCACATCGTCTGCTCACACTGGGTGTGAAAAGGAACACAAATGATCTTCCTGACCTTAGGAAAGGTTGAAGCAATTTAACCCATCAGTCCGTGAGAGCCAAGAGGCAGCTGCTCCAAATTTAGGAAAGAGAAAGCCATATTGGCATCTGATAGAGGCACGAGCCTGGAGACACGCTCTGATTCCATCCGTTTTTAAGAAACAGGAACAAACATCATCTGAGGAAGATAAAAGGACGGCCGGAAACAAAATACACAATCGATTCCTGTGTGATAAATAGATTGTACAAAGTCAAAAAGGTGTGAGATGGCCAAACACAGTCCTGTGCACGGATCTCCTCTTCACGTTTCAGAGAGCTAATGCTCAGTGATTTGAGGTCAGCACAAACACAGCACTGTGACTCTGAGGAATTCGGGTGGCCTCCTGGTACATAGGATCAATACTGCCTTTTAATTCCAAAATCTTTTGAATTACTAAGGGGTATAAAACTCCCAGCAGCTAGTCTTAGTCCAGGTCAACAAAAACAAAACCCTGTCCAGTGGAAAAACCAAAACAACTCTAACCCTATGAGTTAAAAAAGGTCGACTGCAACAAAAGACACAAGTTTTTCATCAACAAAGTCTCATCAAATCTGCAGACTGGTCATTTAGTAGTGTGAGTTATTTATGAACATTATGAAAAGCAGTGGTGTAGCCTGAATTGGAAAAGAAGGCCATTTTGTGGTTACAAATTATGGTAACAAATTAAACAAAAGTGTTTGAATTAACTTTTTGTCTCAGTTTGCTTTAAAGGGGCCTTACCATGAAAATTCTACTTTTTCCTCACAATAAAGAACCATTTTGATCTGTTCGTGCATTTAAGAGTAATCCTTTAAAAACTTGCACTGTCTGCAGCAGCCCCTCCCATACCCACGAAAACGAGCGGTTGGAAACGTGCTGATGTAAGATCGATGCCAACAGCTCCCTCCAGTAAGAGTCTGCTCTGACAGCTTCGCCCCCAGACTAACACAACACTCAATTTATCCCCTTATCCAGTGATGATCAGCAAAAAAATAAAATTTTAGATCCAGAATACTGAATATCTTCCAGTTGTGTCCTGTCTTCAATAAATTACAGCTCAAACAGGTGTTTGTTACATTTTCCGCGATCACTGAATTAGATCTGGATATTCCTGTCATCTTCATTTTGGTTCCACCCTCCTCCTAACACACACACTTCTAGTTTTTCCTTCTATAAAAGAAAAATCTGATATTCTAAAGTTAAATGTTGGTGTGAGCATTGACTTGTCTGATGTATCGTAACCTTGACTGGAGATTTTTCCATAGGCGTCATGTGACACCTCAGACATGTAAAAATGTACTTACTGAATAAGAAGAGGTTAGAAGTGGTGCTGTTAACCCCAAAAACCTTTTTATTATTGCTGAATTTAACCTTGAATGACAGATCCTTTCCAGTCTGTCTTCTTCTCATTCACAGTCTGCTTTAAATCCAGGCTTTACAAGTGTTTCTTTCCTTTACTAAGACAGACATCATCAATAAGTGTATCTGTGATGAACATTTCTTCTTATGAATGCTTATGAAAGAAAATGCTTTAGCTCGCTCCAGATAACAGGTTTTAAAGTGATACGTCTGTTCAGAAGGGAATCTTTTGAGTCTGGTGAACTGAATGTACAAACACTGCTGCCCTGTTCAGCCCTGCAAAAGATAAAAAGCCTTTTAATTATAGTGATCCTGGAGTTTTCACGTTTTTCTGATCTCAAATTGATATCTGCAGATACTTATAACTGCTTTTTCTCAAAGGAGTAAAACGATATTTTATAACATTTTTATCATCTCAAGGTCCTTTTCTTTTCAGACACAGTGATTGAATAAGGTTTGCAAAAGCAGCTTATTAATAAACCAAAATATTCACATTTGCTCCTTTCCTTTTCATCACATAAGTCACAGAGTAAAAGTGGAATCATCTTGGGGATTTTAATAGTAGTTTAAAGTAAGAATGTTATATTTGAGTTTCAGCAGAAAGATCTTCCAAAGGAGTTGCCTAAAAACCCTCAGTTCATCTTATGGTGTGAGATCATAAAATCCACTGTCTGCTTCAACACAACATTGATGACCTCCCCATCGCCGTGTTGCTGTGCTATTACACTTTCAATGATAAGATCTGGGTGTCGTTTGCGCCACGCGGAGCCTGACTCGTGCAGATTTACAGCTGTGCTCAGGATTCAGCCGTGAAACTGAAACTTGACTCCGACCACAAACTGCTGATGGACTGCTGAGCTTGGAGTGGACAGAAACTAACCAGAAACTTACCAAACGCTATAGTGATGAACAACACTGAACTAAAGGGGGCCTTAAATAAAAATAATAACCGTTCTTTGCAGTTGAGGTTTCACTCACACAAAAACAAATTTAACAGTTACTAGAGAAATAACTGGTCTAGGTCTCCATCGTCATCTTAATTTTATTGGTTTTGTTCTCATGTTTCATTAGGTTTTCTTCTTTTGTCTATTTGTCAATCAATCTTAGCCTTTCATCAGTTTGTATGTCATAGTTTCAGTCGTTTTTGATCTTTCAACTCATTATCACTCAACAAGGTTATTAAAAGAAAAAAAATACACAAATATACAAGAATAACTCCTCAAATATGAGGAAAACTTGCAAGAATCAAGACATAAAATTATGAGAAAAAAGTTGTAATTTTCCAAAAACTTAAAAAAAAACCCAAATTGGTGGTGTAAGTCTCCTTCTACATTACATGCCGACTAAATCCATCAATGCGGCTATTTATTGTGATGCCATAAAGCTTCAGTTTATCAAAGGAATCCATGGGGCATAAAGCATTTGGACCTCTGCGATTACTGCAGATGACTGAAAAGGCTCGCACGGCAGAAACCCACTCCTTGTGGGTGAAGTAGCTTCATCTAAAGAGGTCCAGTTTTCTGAAAATCTTTTCAATTTCTTTATACTTGCAATAAAACAATGTTGATTCATTAGAAAACAATGTTTCCTTATTTGTGAAACCAATGATGTAGTAATAGCTAACCATGTACTCTACGTCTCTCCAACTGAAACACGATATTGGGTCTTTTTGACAGTTTTTCTTTTTAATAATTTTGCAACTTTACTCTCATAAAACAGAGTTCAGATGTCCGCTTTGCCGTTCTAAACACTGTAAGCTACTCGTCACATGACCGGCGATGTGTCAAGTGAAAAGGGTCTATTTGAGCAATGCTGCCCCCAAATGAACATCCGTTGTGACATTTGTATGCAATTGTTTCTAGTGACAGATTTCATCATCTTCCAAATGTTCTGGATCTGAAGAACAGGATAAAACACACATCTGCTGACTCTAGCAGCACATCTAGACCCTCAGCTTTACCCCTGACTCTTATCTGTATCCCCGAACAGTGAATTTTATCCTACAGAGTTTATCCTACAGTTTAGAGCCAACACATATGCTGAGTTATTGTATAAGCTCTTAATGGTGTTTTTCAAATGTGGGGCTTCACTTGAAAAATCCTGGTTATGGTTAAAAAGCAACATGCTTTTAACAGCAACTGACGCAAGACTTAAAGGCTGATTATGAGGATTTTTATCTTATAATGAAAAGTAGCAAAGGCATGCCGTTGAAACTGTTTGCTGGAGTTTAATGTTGTCAACAAATGTCAAGGTCACTGTTATTTATGAGTCAGTATTAAAACAACCTTCGTATTGTATAAGTACTGTACAGTCAGACTAAAGTAATCACTGTAGTTAGAAGATAACCAATAAACAACCAGAAAACATCTAAGCAATCGTATGATATAAACAACAAAATGAGTTAAATGACACAAAATTCAGATGCAATGAACCTGTATTTTATTTTTAGAGTTTATTTTTGAGATGACTGTTACAGTTGTTATTTTTCACAATATACTAGTAAACACATTAGGATGCTGTTGTGAAGAAAATGTTCAGGTAAACTCTTAGAAATAAGAGCTGGTATTTCATCCAGGGATTAAAGTATCAGAGCCTTCTTATCGATTGACTTCCTTCTACACTGCGGCGCATAAATATAACATTAGTACTCGGAGACTTATTTCAATTAACCATTTCGTGCATGGATGCCATGCGTCTAATGTACCTCTACACACGTTTGTGTTGCTTTGTTCATCCTGGCTTCATTTCTCCTGAGCTGTTCGCTCTCTCTGCTTACTACTCGGATCCTCCCACACACAGCTGTTGCTTTTGCTGCTTTGGCCTCCCTTTTTGCCTTTTTTTTCAACCTTATCTTCCAAGAAAACGTAATAAGTAGGCTGTGTTGGCTTATATGTTAATTACATTGTGCCCCACTGCCTAATAGTAGCAATTGTGAAAGGCACACAAATCCGGAGGCTGTTAAACCCCTGGAGAACCCTACGGGTTCATAATTCTTAGAGGAAGTTACACTGAATATTTAATCTGTTTCAAAACTGCGTATTTTGTGTCCTAATTCAAACACTAATATACGGTATGCATTTTTTTCTTAATTTGTATATACATATTTTTATCTTAAATTTATGGATTATATGATGATCTGACATAGAAGTCATTGAGAAACTCCTTCCACCATTCCACTTCCTGCTAATGGGAACCCAAACAGCCCAATAGTCAAAAACATGGATTATTTAGGTAAAGAGATCTAACTTTAAGCAGGATTGGCTGAAACACTTTCAAAAGGTTGGATGTTTTATGATGTTACCACTTCGCCAAATTACTATATCAATTTTTCCAATTACTATAGTAGTAATTGTGAGGATTCTGTGTTTTAGTTTGGATTTTGTTATATTTGTGTATATATGTGCAACCATCAACCATTTTAAGCAAAAATGTAATAAAACCGTGTTAGAAGGTTACAAATTAGAGTAATTATTTTATTGCCTACTGTAATATATATGTTTAATACTTTATCATAGTGAATTATTAATGATAGAGCTTGAATAGATGAGCTTGAATAGAATAGAGTGATCTCTAACATGAATAAGATATCAGCAATCACACTGTAGATAAAATGTAGATATTTCAGGGGTGGGAATAAAAACTGTTTTTCTTCATTGAACCACCTTTTTCGAGCTGAAAAATAAAGTATGTGTCAACAAAAAAGTGCATTACTAAACACTCTTTTTTTTTTTTTACTTTTCCCACCCAACCTGAATTTTAACTCAAACCAATAAAATCCCACAAACTTTCTGTACTGAAGTTTGACATAAAAGGACAGAACTAAATGCCATGTGGTCCCTAGATAACATGTCTTTCTCTGTTTAATGAATGCACTACAAACTTTGTAAATGCACACAAGAGACACTACCTGAAAAACTATGCAACACTTTCATGGTTAGAAGAGACGAGGATGTTAGACGACGGGACCATTACTTTGGAACTGCACTTCATTAGATGGAACTCTAAGTGTTTTGAGGGGGGCAAACATCAACAATGAGTTGTTTTCTGCCACTCTGGAAAAGCATTAAAAGACTCTTAGCATGAAGTGCATCATACAGTTGGAGAGAAATGATTGGAACAAGGTGAGTACAGTTTGTTCCAGAGGTTCCCAGAGGAGGAAGTCCAGTGAGCTTATCTCAAGGTCAGATCAATCAGAGCAGAAAACCTATTGGCTACAATTAAACCCCTACAGGTGATGAAAGATGAGATATTTTTGGCTTTTTGAGAAACTTTGCCAAGTAAGGCTTCTATTTTTAAGTTACGACCAAATTAATACTGTTTGAAAACACAGAACCAGTTTATTGAACTCATTTATGTTGAGATAAAAATGCGAATATGTTGTTTTACCTCTTTGTGTAACATCATATCAATACAGTGGTGGAGAATTATGGTATTTTAATCAATAAAAAGCAGCTTTAATTTAAACTGTAGTCACAACTGTCCTTATGGGTGGATACAAGCTGTCTGCGGGTAAAAAAATCTGCAAATCAGTACGGGGCTCGCAGGTGACCCACATGAAATATCATTGAATCCATAGAGCCAAAATGCTCATTTCTTTCTTCGTGGTGTGGATGACAGGCTGTTATGAACACTTATGAACATGTAAGAGTGAGGTAGATTGGAGGCAGGCACGCTGTGCTGATTTGTAATTTCTTCAGCCCTTACTAACCTTATTAACGACTGGAGCAGGGGTGCCTAAATCCAGGCCTTGTCTCATGAACTCATGGGTACCAAACCCTTGGAATGCTGTACGAAGTAACGGAAGCAAAACCAGTACTGGGTTAGGGTACTGGTACCAGGTTGAAGTACTGGTACCAGTACCCTGATTAGCATATGAATTTCTCCCTGTTGTGGCCTGGTACTAAATGGCTTTTGGACTGGTACCGGTGTGTGGCCTGGAGGTTGGGGACCTCCTGAAAAACAATGAGTTGGGGACATCCAAACTGTCAGAAAGGGATGCGGAGGGGGCCCAAACCATACGTCCAAATAAGATGAGTTAGGATTAAGAATGCGTTGCCTTAGTAACCTTATGAATACGTCCTACATGACGTCCTCTGAGGTGGCCGCAGGAGTTTCCAGGGAACAGACACATCTACACTCCCCTTAGAATGAATCTATTGCTTTCTACATCCCTCAATGGACTACCTAAATACCTGCAGCACCCGTACAGGTCAACTCCCCGAAAGAGTCCACGTGACTAAGGCTTTAGTAATGAGTACTTGACCAGTGGCAGTTTCAGGAAAAGTGTTCTAACCCTTAAAGATACCAAAATCGAGATTTCATCAATATTAGAGTTTGACTTCTTTATTGTTACCTAGTAAGGAATGTTTAAATGCTAAAATATAACTGGTGAAGAAAATGTTTTTATGTATTAAATTCTAAGAAATATTAATACCATGATTCTCATGATGATGTCTGGAAAAGCCGACATGACATCAAGCTTTAAAGTTCAGAGATGGAACAACAATGATCTGGACCTCTATGACATCTTTGGGTTAACTAAACTAATGCATAATAATGCATAGCTTAAACTGGGTCAGGGCAATGGCCTCAACATCTTCAGCAAAACTCAACCAAATCACATCAAAACAGGGAAAAAAGGGTCTTAACCTGATTCGATGCAGAAGGAAGACTTTAAGTGTAGCACATACAGTAGGTCTCTAGAGAGTAGCTTAAGTAAATAAACCTCAGGCACTTTGTCCATATTCCAAATCCTTCTTAATCTTTGCTTCCCCTGAATGAAAAATATCCTCTAGGACGCCAGCACAGCTTCATTTTCACTCCAAGGTCATAGCATCATGCTTAATCTGCAACACGGATTTATTTCAGGTCGTTTTAGTTCTATTTCAATTTAAGCTTAATTCATTTGATGTTTTTGAGGAGGGGGGGCCGTCAAGGCTCAATGACTCTGCCCAACCACATGTTTTTTCACTCCAACCAGCATGGGGTTGGCGTGGAAACCAGACAGGCATGAGGATGCCACGACCGGCCTAATTAAGTGCTCATTATTTAAAACAGGTGTTGATGAGATGTGGAGCATTGTGAAAGAAGCGCCGCATGCTTTCACCACGTTTGCTTCATGAACTCCGCAGCCCAAAGCAACAAAGAGCACATTTAAAAATATATATATACTGGTTTAAACTTAGGATGTGAGACGTCTCTGCAGCCGTTCATCAGCAGCTGCGCTTCTCTATTTCGGAATCAAACTCCAACAATCACTGCTCAGCGGTGGCTTGCTCAGCTTGCAGCCTCAGGCTAAAGCAGAAAACCACGTCGCCGGATCTTTCCGATACATAAATAATATGAATCTGTCATGGAAAATGTTGCAGCTCAGGCAGGAACATCTCTGCATACCATCATCGGGCTGATTTTGTGAATTACTCAGGTTAAAAACAATCTGAAAATGAATATTTCATAGTTCTGTTGTACATGAAGATGCAAGTCAAGTGGGTTATGAAGAGACAGAGAAGTCTCTTTTAGGAGCTCAAAGGCATGCTGGGTAAAAAAAAAAAAAACCTTTAACGCATAAGAGACACCTGACAAAATTAATGTGTTGAAGAAATTGCATTTAAATAAAAGGCATTTGTGAACCACAACATGAAGAGCTCAACAGAAGCCTTTTGAAAGTAATATTTTTCATCAATGTTTTAATATATACAGGTCGTACAAGTAATTAATCCTTAATGATTGCATGCTTACTTTCTCTTGTCTGCTTTGATTTTTTTGTGATTCAGCTCTCAGTTGAGCAATTATTTGCTTTTACCTGCTTTGCATTTCAAATTATAAATATTAATCAGCAGATGTTAAAGTAAATACAGTTTATGTGTGGATCATACCAGCAAAAAAACGTACACTTTTAATAATCTGGAGCAGTTTGAAGGAAACGCGAAAAAGAAGATGTTGTGAAAGGTGTATGTCCAATGTTCTTGACATGATTTACTGTTTTCCTCCTCTTTTTTTTTTGGTTTGCTAAGGGAAGGGCAGACTTATCATTAGACAAAGTTAGGTGATTGCCTGGGGGCCACCAACTCTTTTGGGGCCCAAAGCTGAACACTTGCAAAAATATATCAAAAATTATTTACATGTGCTTATTGTTTAACTCTTTCATGAAAAATCCAAACCACTTATAGGATTCCTCAAATGTTTTCTCCTCCCCCGTCTCTGTTTAGCATTAACAGCAAGTAAGCTATATATAAAATAAATGTATGTAACATTTAAATATGCTTTTACTTTAAATTCATATGGAAACAATTGAATTCTGGACATTGGTGATGGGGTGTAGGAAAAAATCGATTTGGCGATACATTGTGATACTTTATTTGGTGATAAAGGGCAAAACTTAATTCATTATTTATGGGTGTCCTTCAGCGTTTTACTTTTGTTTTTCAATTTTTTCTTATACTGTGAAAATATTATATTTTTGAAATCAGGCAATGTTGATTGTTCCCTTTAAGAATAAATATGTCTTAATTTATCAAGAGAAAAGCACCATGAACTTGTATTTGAGAGACAGGTGCAGTGCTTAAAGTTGTGATCATTAAATAAAATTAATTTTAGCATTTTATTACAATAGTTTTAAATTCAGGAAGAGTTTTTTTCTATGTAATACTCCTTAGAAAAAAAAGAAAAAAGTAAAAAATTGTTTAGGTACAATCTTGGCATATATCGTGGTACCTATTGCATCATTAGCCAGGTGTTGCAGTACATATCGTATTGCCAGACTCTTGTCAATACACACTCCTTATTGGTAATGCCTTAAAGTGGACTAGTGAAGAAGTTATTCAATGGACGTTTTTCCTTTTTTAAATAATTGATACAACTGCTGCAGAGGGTCCCCATGTTATTGTTCGCCTTAGACCCCCAAACTTGGGTTCACACAGCAAGCATTACTCAGGTGCAATGCGGGGGCAGTGTAGCTTCTGGAGATGGCACAAATCGGCTACGGGATGGCTGCAGCCACAGGCTGTGCCACCGACCTTGCAAAACTCCTAACTCATGTAGTTTCACGCGATAACCCAACATTTTTGTAGGAAGTACAATAATCCCCCCCCAATTCGCTATGGTTCAGCTGTGGAGTTTGGTGAAAATTTGAACCCAACAAAACAGATTTACAGCACTGCAGCGGTTGAAGGTGATCGTCTGAAGTGGGATTTCCTCTCGCACTTTTAAAGTTACGTAAAGACTGGGGCGCTCGTATTGGAGCCGTAATGGTAGTCGTGGGAGCCCAGGGTGAGTCCGCCATTGGCTAAGGGACAGGTCTAAGTCCAACAAGGACAACTTCCAGTTCAATGCAAGAAGGAGGATGAATCAAGAGTTACTGCACCTCATTTCAATTGAATAAAACATGCATTTAACAGCAGCTACCTATGTTAGGTTTGATTTTACGCTCTCATAAAGTCTTCTTCCATGTGTCACCTTTGATATTATTTGTATTCTTTTTTACTTTTTGAGAATTCTTGTACTGATTTAAAACACAAACATCCTAATTTTTTTTTAAAGTCACACAAATGTGACACCAGTACAATGTTATCAGACAACACTAGTTATATAACCGTTCACCCCGAAAATGAAATATAATGTACTGTTTTCATCTTCAAACTGCTCAAACTGTCAAATCCCTCCGCAGAGTGAAGAAATGCAGTGTGACTATCGCAGCAACATGACACTTCTCTGTGGCTTCATGCATTAAAACATGAGTGAATGATCAAAGGTGACAACTTGATGCAGTCAGAGGTGGGTGATGAAGCCAAAGACGTAAACTGCTAGGCTCTTATCTTTTATTTACCTCACAGTTGTTGCCCTTCCGCACCTCACCATTTTAGGAAAAGTCATCTGCTCAACACACAAATGTCTAATGAAACGGCCTCATTTGAATCAGTACGGGTCATTAGGCTGACAAAAATGCATGGAATCCGTTTTTGACGAGATAAATGTTCATTGTCCCAAATAAAAATGTCCTTAGAAATGCGCCTTTTTATTTTAATAACTGTATTTTTTTTCTTAGCTTGTCGTCTTTTATCTGCAGTCTTCATTATTTTGCTGCAGTCCACCTCTTCCTCTTTAAGACGGAGGAAAGTGCCGTCGCCATCAATCACACACACTCTCATTTGACTGATTGGCTGTGTGAAGGTTCAACAGTGAGCTGAAAATCAGATAGAGCAATTTGTCATGTGGAGATCCGACAGTGATGCTGCTGGAGGATGGCCCACATCTGCTCACACTCCACCTCATAAAAACCTCTCGATGGCATTTCCTTCCATAATGAGGAAGGAGCTGACCACTACAAAGTGAAATGAAGTGACGGTTTTCTGTGTAATCATTCAGGAGCACAGAGACGGTTAGTCTGAAGTGACCGTTGATGTTTGGATGGAGGTTTAGATGGTCTGTCTTAAAGTTACCCAAATCTGACCACTAAATACAAATACTTGAGGTAACGTAGTCACACTTCAATATGGAGAGTGGTACTGAGCAAAGTGATGCCAGAATCTTCACAGAACTTTCTGTGGAGGTTGAGGATTTTTCTTGACCTTCTCCCGAGGCAGGTGCTCATGGTCCAGACCGAAGGAGACCAGTTTCTCAGTGGTGAAATGCTGCTAGCATAATGAGCTAATAAAGGCTAACATATTAAACAAACAATCCTGAGTAAAACGTTAATTGTAAATCCACTACCAGGATGGAGTTTGTTGGATTCAATGACAGTTGAACTAAACCACTGTTGCTAAACTTCCAGGTCCACTGGAAAGTTGTGCAACCCAGTGGATTTTTGACAGCTGAAGGCAATACACCAACGAGCAATGCTAACGCTAACACGAAAACCATGTGTACCATTTGAGCTTTATCTGGTACAATTGCCTTTGTTGGTGTTTTATATGGTGATCTAATAATGAAAAATGCAAACTTTTCCCAAAACATTCCAATTGAAGAGCATCACAGGTTCCTGCAGAGCCTGAGATGTTTGTTTGTCTCTGTCAGTCTCTGTTATCCTCATACGTACCATGTGGATGATCGATTATTATTGTAATATTCATGCTATTAATGCTCCTGATACAAATGTTTTTTGTAATTCATCAATAAATAGTACATCTTTTGACACGCATCCTGTTCCTCTTAGCCGTGTTGGGTTAGTGAGTGCGGTGGGGGCAACACCAGACGTCGATTCTCATCTGAAGCAGATCTTGCAGCCCCCCTTTTTTTGTCTTTCCAACAACATGGTGGGAACTGATCAAAGGCAAACAGTCGAGTACACATGACAAAAGATAATAAATATTCGCTGCAACGACACTCTGTTCATGCAGGCGCTGTCACATAGTTTGTGAGTTTCTCGCTAAAGTCACGGAATATCGAAGCTGAAATCTTTCCTGCTAAAAATGTTCATTTCCAAATGAACCTCGGTCCCTCTGTCTCCGAGAACGCAGCTTGTTCCTAGAGGTTTGAGCAACACTTGATTCGGCAGACAGGTGCTCACACTTACAAAGTGCCACATGAGTGTGTGAAACCGGTGCGTTTAGCCGAATTAATGCTATTCCTGTTAACTTGGTAATGATTAAGAGACACTCGAGGCATCCTTAAGCAAGCGCAGGAAAAATGTCAAAACACTTTTGTGAGTTTCTGGCATTTACCTTGCAGAAAACGCTGCCACCTCCTCCTGTGACACATTGCATTCTAAACGGAATGTCTGCTTATGTAATAACTTGGGATTAGGGTGAGATCCATTTAAAGCTATAACTGTACCATCTATAACCTTTTTTCACTTTTGTTTACAGATTAGTTAAAAACCAGAAGCCATTTTTTTCCAAGTATGAATCACTTTACAGTAGATTTAAAGAACTTTACTAAACTTAAAAGCAACTGGAGTGAGGTCAGTTCCAAAAGTTACCACTAGAGGCTTGTTGCATCGGAAAGGCAGTTCCTATTTTCTTCATGGTTCTAATGATGCAAAAATAAAATACTATCTAGCTCCAAAATGAAATTTTCACCAATTTACTTAGTTTACGACTTGTCCAGGGTGTACCCCACTTTTCACCCAACAGTAGCCAGGATAGGCTCCAGCAACCCTCAAAAGCGGATTTAAAAATTGGACGGACATGCTTTATTTTTTTTCCTGCCTTTTTAGTATTTATTTGACTATAAAATTGTGCACAACTTGTGGGTGTGGTCTTTTGATTGAAAAATGACTAAAGTAGCCTTGCTGGGCTTGTTTGATTATTCGCCCAATTGGTGAAACGGCAGAGTTCAAGGACATCAATAGCTGACTACAATGACAAGTTTCAGAGGAAACCACAACATGTCCATCTTCCTTTCAGTCCTTGCGGAAAGCTCTATTTGTTCCTGTCAGATAGATGTGACACATATGAAAAGGTCGACATTTGAAGTAATCATTTCTAAATTCAGTAGTTGTGTGTTTGGATCAGCAAAGTGCTGGATGAGCAAAAAATGTGATGGCAGGAAAGCAGAGCTGGAGGAAGACCTTGCAGTACACATGATCAAGGTTGTTACAGTCTATATATGAGAGAAGGACACGCTCATGCCAAACTTGGAAGCAATCAATGCAGCAGGTGACATTGCAGAGAGAAATTGATAGACCCAATAAAAAAGTTGACTGTCAGTAAAATCCCTCTAGCTAAGTCAGCGGCAGAAATAGGCTTGGATCCTTTGGGAAATAGAAGATCACAAATAGTTCTCAACATGTCTTTGTGTGAGGCGCATTGTCTGAGAATTCACTCCGTTTGACCTCTGAAGCCATTCAGCTAAACCTGGATCAGTAAGTTCAGGCTTTGTGACAAAGAAGCGGTCCTCCTCTGGGTCAACAAAAATAAGCTACACTCATGCAGAAATGCACATTTTCAATCAGATTTCTTTTTAAACTTAATTTAGAAAAAGAAAACCTACATTTTTCAAATATTTCCATAAGCCTTTAGCTCAAAAATACACAAATTATTCAGATTTTTTTCTCAACAAAGAACTAAATTACATCATATTTTGATATCAATATCATATTTTTGAGTCCATTTTGTCACATATCTTTATCTAGTATCGTCTTTATCCATCTTTTTGCTTTTATTTAGAAGACAAATATCAAAGTCAAGGTCCGGGGGCTGAATCCGGCCCAAGAGGTAATTATGTCCGACCCTCCAGATCATTTTATATTATTATTATTAACGGCTCAATGCTATTTTGCTAACACGTTGAAGCAACACTACGATTATGGATGACTTCTGGCTTTCTTTATTAACACAGAATTGTACAACACAAGGGTGTCATCATCCTCTCCCTCCCTTTCACTTATGAGGCTGAAAGAAGTAAACAAAACCGTGAAACAACAGTGAAAAATCTAAGTAAACGAGTGCAGAAAGAGTTGCACTGCTTCGACATTTTGCACCAGGTCTTTTCCAACTGTAGGTACAGTATAGGTTGGGTAGCAACAGTACAATATGAACATAAGTACCTGTGTTCTCGAACGCGCCCAGTGTGATAGCGTTCGAGTCGCTCATGAATTGATTTGTTTGCATGTTGAGGATCATCATCTTAAAAGGTTTTACTTCTAGTTCAGCTTCAGTCTCCTGTCGGATGGCCTCACATAATCTTCAAACACTCATTCCTTTAATGCAGAGTTCAGAGTGAAATCAATAACTGCAGGCTGTCTAATCCATAAGGCAGTTTTTTTCTCCTGAAAAAGGTGTCTTCAAAAAAAAAAAAAAAAAAAACACCTTTTCCACAGCTCTACTCAGGCTGCTGCTGCATTTCAACCCAAAGAATCTGTGAGTTCTTGTTATTCTACCTTTAATAGTATTGATTTTTCTGCAAGTGTGCAGTAGACATCTTAAAAAAAGAGAATATACAGGCATTACTTAAAGGAAATATGCTTTAAATATGGTTAAAGGAGTGGATTTTATAAAAAGAAAAAATGTTTTCAGACAGAGATCCTGATCCAGTTATGATTTCTGGGAGTTTAGGGATTCTATGTATGTTTTAATCTCTCGGTAACTCTGTATTTAAAAGCTTATTTTTTAAAAATGTAAATTTTATATAAAACAACTGAATAGCTGAAAAAGAACAAGTAAATTTGGCTCCCAAAGAGCTGAAATGTAGCCTTAACATGAACATCTCACAGCAGAAAATAAGTTTTCTTTAAATATCACTTTACTGCTAAATAATCGTTTCTTTCAGGGAGTTTATGTGATTCACTTATTTAGAATTAAAAACCCTCAATGCAGTGTAATTTACTCAATGATGGCAGTAAATCTTAAATGTTTTTCATTCTGCATTTGAGGAAGTCATCTGAACAGATTTGTTTTTTTCCTCAACAAGTTCCCATAAAAACTGTTTTTAAATAATAAATATGAGTGCTTTATTGTTCTGTTTAATTCAAAATCGTTAAAACAGAATAAAAAAGAAACACTATGTGAAGGAGTTTATGTTGCATCCAATTACTGTCATTATTTTATTTTATTTTATGGCCTTAATATTACTTTTTGCCCAGCGTGCACTAAACAGATGGCAAGCGGAGCCTGAAAGTAGTCCATTAGGAAACATTAGAAAAGCCTTCAGACTGAGACCGCTCTCCCAAATGTCATTTTAATGACAGTTTTCAGGTTTTACACTAAAGCCTTTAACTCAACAGGATTTTTTTGAAATGGTTCAATAAAAAAAAGAAAGAAAGAAAGTGGTGTTCTTGTGTGGCTTAAACGTTCTACATTTTTGCAGCATGTCACAGTGATCTTTTGGCGTCGAGTTAGGAGAATTTACAGTTTAAGAAGCATAAAATATCAACTTATATGTAAAGAAACTAAACTTTTTGTTCAAAATGATGACAAAATTGCTTCAGATTATTTTCCCAACAGATTCTCAGAAGAGCATCATCCTTAATAAATCCCAATTTTATTACTTTTTTTTTAATCACCAAATGGCCAATGATTGATGCTCTGCATTGATGCTGGCTCAACAGAACAGCACTTTGCAGGGTTTCAGTGCAACAAACCCCTTCAATCAGTATTCCAGTGAAAAATGGCACAAATGTAGTCGTGGGATAAAAGTAATTAAGTTTCGAGTTTAATTTCAGACAATTTAATAGAAAAAGTAATGAGATGTGATATTCTGCAAATGTAATTGTCAGTAGAATCATTGCACCAATCTGTTTGACCATTTGGCTTGTCAGCACCTTACATAGAAGGATGGAAACGCCAAAGCTTTTAGCTAAATTACAACAACCAATAATCTGCTGAAATAACGAGTAGAAGTGCTCAGTGGAAAGTTTTTCGACAGCATAAATCAGTAAAATGTTGATACTGAGTCCTTGCGCTTGCATGCAAACCTCCCACTGCTTAAATGCCACAAGAAAGGACTTAGTTTGCTGCTGAAACGGCATTTCATCATTTCTGCAGTATTCTTCTCACCATGGTGCAGCTGCCCTCCACGTCGTTATCCATCAGGCCCAGTCTGCACAAGGCCTTCTCATTCCTCAGCCAGTACTCGGGCGAGTCCAGCACGCTGTTGCTGCACAGAACCTGCAGCACACACACACACAAACAAGCTCAGATGTTGTCCCACCGAACACACTGAGGCATAATCGAACCAAACAAACACACACTGGTTTGTTTTTTCACTTTCATCAGCCGGTTCCTGAAATTCCCTTTTAAAATGATGAGACTGATCGACCTTTCTCCAGGACCCGTATGACACGGTAAGTGTTCTAAGTGCAGGATTAGTAATCTGTTAGTTTCAGGCAGATTAAGCTCAAAGTGTGTTCCAGTTATTGGTGTAAAATGGTAATAAAAACAACATTTGTGTTCCTTTATGAAAAATGTCAATAAGGAATACTTGACAGAATAATTTTATCTGAAAAGAAAAGAAGGAGGTATACAAGTCTGGTATTCATGTAAAAGAGTTATCGCCATCCTCTGTAAAATATCTGCAGCTGCTTTAAACTTTATTTGTACTCTTGATTTCACATTAAAATGTGAAACTGTCTCAGTGGAAACTTAAAAAAAAGTCACCAAAACTTGGCATTTCCAAATATACCATATTTTTCAGGGTATGCTGAAGTTTTTTTCATATTTTAGCCAGGGGTGTGACTTATACTCACTTATTTGTTTTTTTTTTTTCTAGACATAAATAGGCTCATATATTTGTTATTTTCCCAGTAAACACTGGCTGTCCTCTAGTGGTTGTTTCCTCTAACAACCACTAGAGGGTGCTGCATTTGAGTACAAGTATTTGCTACTGACAGCGGCAGAAGAAGTCTCGTCCAAAACAAACTTGGAAGAGAATCTAATTGTTTTCCTTTTAAACTTCGAACATTTTCTTATAAAAATCAAAACATTAGTATTCTTGATTTTTGTGTATTTATTTATTTTTCCGTTACGCTGGGCTTGGCACATTTGTTCTAAACCCAGATTTTTCTCCATAAAGTGCGACTTAAACTCCAGAGAAACTTATATATATAGTTTCCTTCTTCTTGATTAGACATTTTTTGCTCCTGCGACTTATACTCTGCAAAACACTGTAATAATAAATCCACTCAAATTTATTAGTAACACCCTAAAATGGGTAATTTTATTATTTTTGTGAATATTTATGATTTTTTTTATTTATTTTATTATGTCTGGGGATTTTACACAGGATTGTTAATAACTTATTTTAATATTCCTTATTTTAACTATTTATTGCTTTTGTCAATTTGTCTACTTTATTTGAATTTTTCAATAGTTTATTTTATTTTTATTTCCGGTGCTTCCTCAGTTGGCTCCTCCCCCTCTAGATTGGCTGCTGTTCATTCGCTGCAGCTCTATGTGAGGACCTGCATCGCTGCTTTGCTGTGGTGAAGCTGGTCCCCAGCTATGATGCTGCACGCGGAGATCCCAACTATTAGCCACCAACAAACTGTCTCCCTGCTCAGCCTGTTTCCCAAAGTTTATCTGCATGGAGGATGTGTGTGGATCCGGGGGATTTCTTAATCGTTGTGCTTGTTTTATATTGTTTTTAGTGTACAGCATTTTATGTAACATTGTGCACAACAAGTTATTTATAAATTGCTGAATATAATGTATTTTTATAATTATTATGGTCTGTGGGAACAACACATTTGGAGTCAAGACTCTTGATTTTTGTGCAGTAAATGCAGCTTTGAAGCCAAAGGCTCAAGTTGTTTCCTCTCTGGCTCTTTTCTGCCAAAATAAACTTCTCAATTATGTTTTTTTTTTGGTTAACTTTGATAGTTTGGGGGTTTTTAATTTAGAGCAGCACATGTTCCAACATGTGACCAAAGCAACTTGACGTGGTCATTAGTCAACTAGGAGAATCCAGTAGTTTTTCCAAAATAAAACTCATTTTAGAATCAGGTTATAAATAATACAGAAAAAAATACATATTTTTTTTTCTCTGTGGCCCGGTACCAACTGTCCTAGAGAATAGTACCGGTCCGCACCCTGGGGGTTGGAGACCTACACTATTCAACCAAATCGTGGGGAAAGTGAATCGTTGCATCTCTATTGTGGTCGGTATGGTTCTGTTGAAGGAGTCAACAAGTTTTGTGCAAAATTTTATCAATTTATTATTGTTTTGTAACACTACACTAACTAAAAGGTTTTCATTCATTGTTACTTGCTTGTTAGCAAATTCAAAAATGGTTTTGTCAAAATTTTCAGTTTTTGTTCTTATTGTGTAATACACAAATCATACATTAAACCGTAACAAACCATGAAAATCAGTCATCATCAGTCATAGTGAAAGTTCATCGTTGGTTCCCTAAAAAGAACAGATTTCTTTGAAGTTATAAAAGGCATTTCACAGTTTGCAAAGGCATAACTGGAAAAAAGCTCCACACAAATACCTTTAACTTTGACACTAATGTGCATGCTTTTAGGATTATTTTTAGTGACATCCCATGGCCCCCCTGAGCCAGCCCCTTCTGGAAAAGACCATCTGTGCGGGCCTTTGGCCAGGTAAAGGTGACGTAGGCTCAGCTGATCTCACTGGGAGTGACAACATGGAGGAGTGCTCGCAGCTCTCTGTGCCACCAGAGCTCTAATTACAAGAAAGACTTTCCTTTTTCGTCTCAACAGGACACTCAGGTAGACAACGATCATGAGCGCAGGGCTAATTAGGAACACACCTGCCAGTCCGCCCGCGCACTCACAGTTGGACCAGCACACCTTTAGAAAAAGGGAAATTCAATCTAGCCCCCTGATCTGAACCACCTCCCTCCTGTCTCTGTGGTGGTGGGTAATGATAAATCTACTGGGATGACCTGAGGGCCTGAGTGTTCCTCTTATTACACAACCCCTGGGTGTCACCAGCACCCGGGAAGAGGAAATTAATATCTCCTGCTCCGCTGGAGACACAAGGAGAAGTCAGGGGAAAGACAAATAAGTCCTACAGGAGGCAGAAAAGAGTGGTGGGCACGTGCCGGCATCACAGCCTGACGGACGGACACACCGACTTGTGAAAACACAAACGAGTGGAGCTCCGCTCTGCCTTTACCTTCTTGCAGGCGCTGATGGATGAGGCCAGGGTGCTGTCGGTGCTGCGTCCCTCCACCTCTGCACACTCCGCAGCTTCAAACATGGCAGACGACTGGAAGTTACTGCAAGGCAAAAGGGCACAGAATCGACTTTGTCAGAGCAAGTTCTCGTCAAGCGCTGAGCACTCCATGTTTTACAATCTGGAATCGGTAGTTATCCGTGCTCTGACCGGATCGACCCGTCTGATGTCACATTTACTCATACTACAGACCATAGTCTTACTGATGAAAGCAAACTGTTTTATAAAAACAATTTAACTTGATTTTTGTGGTAAAACGAGAGAAAAAAATAAATCTTTCATCATTTATTGAGGATTTTTTTCTTTCCTAAAATGTTAATACTTTACATCACACATAATTCACACATTTTACAGCTGAGTCAATATTATTTTATATGTTTTATTTTATTTATTTTACTCTTGGAGTATAGTTTTGGTTAAAAGAAAAGAAGTGTACTCCACTTTTGGAGAGTACTTTTGGGAGAGGTCCAAGTTCAAATCCCGGACAAGCCCCCAACTTATATAATATCCCTTTTTACATTAAGCTCTACCAGATACTAGACAGGAGAAGAGGCAAAACAAAACTTGTTTGTGAGTTGTTTCCTCCACATGACTGGCAAGAACGAACCCATAAAGTTCATTAGGGTGAAGGGTGAGCTATCTCCTAACATTTCATAGTAGAAAAACTGAGACGTCAAAATGACAGTTACAAACAAACCCTGAAATACTACAATGAGACAAAAGGTTGAGACTTTCCTGACAAAACTACTCAAAATCAGAGTATATGGGCTTGTAAATGTCTGTGAAAAAAATGAGTTAATGCAAAAATACTGAGAAAGGCACATTTATCATCCATGCATGCTTTTACTGCAATAAGCCAAACTGAAGCTTATCTGCTGTGGCATTAATGAGGATCAATTTGGAAAATGAAGAGGCCGTGCATGCATATTTAAACAGGAGCAGCTGTTTTCATATAATCCACACATTTCAAAAAAAAAAAGAAGAAGAATTCCACTTTAAAAGCCTGTAAGGGAAGTCTATCTGTTTACATTTAACCAACAGAAATGATGCCAACTCTTAACTGTGATGATTAGACCACGGGACACGTTTTCTGAAGAGAAATGAAAGTTATTTTCTTTAAATAGACTCCTGCATCTGCAAATGAAATATAGTAGTTCAAATTACTATAAAAGCTACAGTCACACTGAAGCAATACTCTGTAATATCCCGGATGCTTGCAGAAATTGTGTGCCATAATAACATGCCAATAAAACGCATTTACTCTTATGGAACATACATGCATGGTCGTTCCTTTTGCAAATCCCTATTTTTATTTTTTGCATAAGAAGGAAAAGATATATTTGTCTCGCTTGGCTTATTTTTTTCAGTCTTTACGCCTATCAGCCTCTCCATCACGACACAGTGATGACTGACAGGCGAGTGCGCTCTCGTGCTCCAGGTACTCAACTTGACGTGACGACACAATTAACTCCTGGGTATGTCTCTGTAGGAAAATGTGTCATTATGGCAGACCCGCATGCGGAGCTTCTCTAAACTCAAACTGAACCCCAAACGGATCCGCTTCTGGAGGGCATTGCGCACTGACATTTCGCATCCTCGCGTTCAGATGGGATAAACCCAAAAGCGTTAGTGCAGATTACGCAGCCTGGGTGAAGATGTGCAGTTAAAATATTAAAGTTTTCCCTCAAAGACAACAACAACATGATTAAGTCTGACTCCCAAAAGGCTGCAGAGACTGGATGTTTTCGGTTGTGAGCGCGCGTCCGCGTAGCCTCCGAGAACATTGAGCGGCTGTTTCTTACCTCGGCGTTTTCAAAAGGCGCTTTGCGCCCGCCATTCTCTCCCCCAAAAAATACACCCCAACTGTCTTTGGGCTGTTGTGTTATATTCCTCTGTGAGGGCGGGAGCACGCGGAGAGGATTGCGCAGCGCCGCGACGCGTAACAACTGTCCCCGGGAAACTCTCCGATCCAGATGCGCATGCCTCTTGGAGGAAGGAAGAGATCCCCGGCTGGGGCAGCGTGACTGAGGGAGCTGTGAACTGTGTCAGCCCGCCGCCTGCCCTGCGCCTCTCTCCTCTGGAAGAGTGCTGCGTCGATCAAACCAAATGAGCTGCAAGACGCAGGCGAGAGCGCAGACATGGGCAGCGCGCACGCTGACGCATGCACAGGCATGTTATGACAGGACATCTGAACGACGAGCCTTGTGCACATGATCAGTCTGTCCTTATCCATGTGTCATGCCTCTCCAGGAACGCACAGATGGAGTCATTTTTTATTTGTCTTATAGTAAGATGTTGTTTATCCGATGAAAGTTTGAGTTTTAATGCCAATTTTTGTTTTTCCTCCACCTCCTCAGTGGGGAATTGCACATTGCTTCAGATTGTTTGTCAGAACTTGTTTGCTGCTTGATGCACGTGGGGATTTCTGCAAATGAGAGAACAGCAGCCACTAAAACGGCTAAAAGGTCAACCTCTCCATGAACTCCCGCTCTATAGTTCTTTGTGGGTTTGTCACTGCCAGCCATAATTCTTTCTTCTGCCCAGAACCGCTTGACACTCCATTTATTCCAAAACTATAGCAGCTGCAGAACCGGTGGGCCTTTCAACTCCTTTGTTTCGTGTTGGCACAAAAGGGACCCAGCTGAGGTTTCGACCACTACTCAAACTGCCACAGAAATGTGCACGCCGGCCCTCCTACTCCTACTCTATAGGGTCCAATTGCCAGCTGATATAGCCATTGTTTCGGGGTATCAATGAGAGGTTCTTGAGAATAACTCATATTCTCTGGATCTGAGCGCAGGTTAATTTTTCTCCTCCGACCGTTATGGAAGAAACTAAATATCATTTGGGACCTGAAGAGGTCATGACCCCTATTTTTCCCTGAAAATAGAGTAAAGAGAGAGAAGTGGGAGCAGAGAATGAGGCAAGTAGTGGACGTT
The DNA here is from genome assembly GCF_002922805.2 of Oryzias melastigma. Lineage (NCBI taxonomy): Eukaryota > Metazoa > Chordata > Actinopteri > Beloniformes > Adrianichthyidae > Oryzias > Oryzias melastigma. The sequence continues at coordinate 26,579,309 of NC_050524.1, read as the reverse complement.
GAGAAAGCCAGAGTTCTGATGAGGCTCGGAGCGGCCCTTTGTGGCTCCCCGCGGTGGCTAAAGTGCAGGTCTTCACTTTGGCTGAAAAGATCATTACTGCCACGAAATGGAAAATAGATTTTTTCATGCTGTTATCAGCCAGCGTGCAGCATGTGTCTCCCTCTGGATGACATTTTTCTTCTTTCAACTGGTTATTCCATAAAAAAAAAAAAAAAAAAACTTTTTTGATGCGGGTCCTTCTGTAGCATTGTCTTCTAGACACTTCCTTCTAATTGTTTTTCATTTTTTGAGGATTAAATTAATAAATTGTTTGGATTTACAAAATAAGTATTTCATCACTTACTGAGAATTCATTTAGTTAAGTATAACTAGTCCGAAAAACGTAATTTTTTGACTCTGAAAAGAGATTGATCGTCACAGAGGTTAGCAATTAGCAAATTATCAAGAATCTTTGACAAATAGGAAATAGGTTTTCAGGGTGATACTTTTCAAATACTAAATTCTTAAAATGAGACATATAAATTAAATATTTTTAGATATTCAAGGAAAAAATATGCAATAAATTTAAAACAACTACAACTAAATATGTCCAAAAACAGCAGAAACTGTCATTAAAAAGCTTTAAATTTACAAGAGGAAAAGGTCAAAAACCGATGTGGTGACTTTAAAGAAGTGAAAAGGTTTAAACATTGAAAAAAAAAACCTGAATCTTAAAATAAAAAGGACCATTGTTTCAAGAAAAAAAATGTCTTATGTCCTTAAGTCGGTCTGAGTCAATGTTTCTATGACAACCACTCTGCCCAATCAGGAGTGAGCTTGTTAGAAGTCTACCCCCGGTGGCGGGGGCAGCAGTCTAAACAAAAAAAGCTCAGACTTCCCTCTCCTTGGTCACTCCCTCCAACTCCTCTGGGTTCTTCCAGTCTACCCAGCGTGTCCTGGGTCTTCCATGGTTTTCCACCCAATGGGACATGCCAAAAACCCTTCCTCAGGGATGCATCAGGACCAGATACCCAAGCCACTTTAGCTGACTCCTCTCAATATGGAGGAGAAGCGGCAGTACTCCAAGCTCACTCTGGGTGACCGATCTTCTCCTCCTGTCTCTGAGGGAGCAGCCAGCCAACCTACAGAGGAAACTCATTTCAGTCGCTTGTAGTCGGAATTCCATTCTTTCTATCATGAACTAGAGTTCATGAACATACAGCAGGTGAGTACTGGAAAGAAGACCGACTGGTAACAATGCCGCACCAATCGGTTTGTCAATCATTTCTAATATTCCTTCACTCATAAACAAGAGCTGAAGATGGTCAAACTCCTCCACCTGGGGCAGGAGCACTCCACCCACCTAGAGAGGACAAATGATTGAGTAATAACTGTAGAAATCCATGAGATTTCAGCTTCTTGGAACAAGAACCCCGGGGGGGAGTGGTCACTCTGTCCAGTTCTCATATACAGTCAATGGGTTTGTCAAAGGCTGTGATCCATTTTGATGGTTTCCCTCTATCACTGACAAGCCTCTCCAGTTCAGTTATTTACCCCACATCACCTTCCGTTTCCCTTCGTTCAGGTTTGTCACAGTTTAGTCTGATTATGCTTAAGTTCAGCTGGAGTTTATTCAATAAAATCATGACCCTGAGTGCGTCTTTGGCCTTCGGGTTTCCCACAATAACCAATTACTGGCATGCAGAGTGAGACTGGAGGTGATAAAAGCACGCTCAAAATAAAAATAGAAGTTGTTAAGGTGCTCACAGATTAATCAGCAATGAGCTAAATTATTCATTCTCTAACGGAAAACGGGAATGTACAACAACACGCAATTAGACAACTTGATTCTTGCTTTTATGAAATCACACACCAAAAATATTTAGTTATTATTTGTTTGTTTCTCCACAACTCTCATTTTTTAAAATAGATTTTCTATAATTCTCACTCTAGTTGCACATCATATCATTTTAAATACAGGTAAAAATTAATGAGGTAAAAAAGCCTCCTTGATTCAACCCTTTTTTTATGACGATGCTGTTGGAGTGGAGCAGACACAGTGAGGGTTATCTGCTGACAGGCTGATCTGTGGGTGGATTCACATTTGTGTATTTATAGATCAGCATTCACTGAATGAGGAGGAAAAAGTGAAGAGTCACATTTATTTTAGAGAAATAATAGACAGTCAGAAAGTTCAAGAGGGTTTCACAGTTTGAGACACAACACGGATGAGTTTCAGGCGATAAACAAACGCTGCTGTGGAACGCTAAACACTGACCCACATAGAATTTCACTACAATTCTCTCTGTTGCTCTCACGGTCTAAATATAGATCTGGGATCAGGATCAAATACTTCATACTCAGAGAGTTGGCACCTTTTCAGGAAACGTGTTTGTGTTTTCTGTGTTTGAAGATGCAACTTTAAAAACGGTCCAGTCCAAAAATAACACAGCTTTATTAACTCTTTCAATTAATAAAACTAGACCAAAAAGTAAGCTTTTTTAAAATCAATTTCTCTGATGGAATAAGAATAAAAACATTTATTGTCTTTACTTGTATGTGCAGTGATGCATTTTTACTTTATCAGCACAATACAACTGGGGCTTTTTAAATATGATTTTGGATTAAAAGTCAAATGTCATCTGAAATACATGTGAATATACTGGATATATTAGCCTAAAAGCTTCATTAATTTGCATCCTAGAGTAAAATGCTGTCATAACATGAATGTTTTAATGATTATATTTAACTTTGTGCATAAGCATGATCACTGCACGAATAAGTAGTCTAAAAATAGGACAAGAGCACTAATATTAAGAAGGAAATTATGCAAAAGTATGCAATTACTTGTTATGCTGAATGTATTTTTTAATTACAAGAAATCTTATATTAAGTAAAAATCTAGAAATAAGTAGTTCCTCACAAACCCTTTCCAAGAACTTTACAGAAAAATGTCAGAAAAAAAAAATCATTTTACTGTAATAGTCTAATGAAAAAGTCTAATTATTTTGTCTTCTGCTTCAGCTAGACATATATGTAAGTTACATTTTCACCAGAATAATGTTTCCTCACTTATTGTGGGAGTTGCGCTCTAAAAGTAACTCATGGAGGTGAGATCCGCAAATTAGGGCTGCAGATGTAAAACTGATCACAACACAATTTATACAGGTTTCTCAGGCAACACTTTTTTCTCTTGTTTAAACTCTCAAAGTTAAAAAAATCATAGAAAGTAAGTCCAATTTTATAGAATGAAAACAAATATCTGATGGCGATTAGAGCTGCATGTATCAGACAGGGGCACAGACTGCAGAACGCTGGAATAAAAAGTAAAAACTCTCATTCTGTTGGAGTCTTGATTGCATGGCCAGACTGGGAAAAAAATATATTTATATATATCATGGGTCTCTGATATTATTTAGGGGTCGAGCCAAATGTGGAGGCGGGTCGGATTCGACCATAGTTTGGGGACCTCTGATGTAGACAACTGGTAAACCTGGTAAAATGTGTTGAATGTCCAAAAACAAGGTTTGAAATTTATTTAAGGATCAGAAGTTAGAAGGAATTTTCTTCCCTCTCTTTTGCAGATTTCTTTGGATCCTTTGACATTAAAGGGGGCCATACCATGATTTTCAGAGTAAACTATATTCTTATAAATAATCATATATTTCCTTTGGAACAAAAAAAATATTTATGAAATATTCATTATTTTTGCGGACTCTTTTTATACCCAGAGGTAAAACAATTCGATCTAGCTGATCACAACTAGCTCAAGCTTCTAGCTTTGTGGAGAAGGTGATTGCCTGGGGGGTGGAGCAAACTCTACCTGAAAGGGGCTGTCTCACATTGTGACATCAGCATGTGAGGACCTGCTCGTTTTCGTGGGTATGGGAGGGGCCGCTGTTGAGAGCGCAGTTTTTTGAAGATTACTCAGAAATACATGAACGGATCAAAATACTGCTTTGAGGTTGTTTATAGCGAAGAATGAACAGTAAATTACACCTAAAAGCTCAAAAAGTTGATTTTTCATGCTATGGCCCTTTAAAAACCTCAAGAAAAAATGATCACATTTTTCTTGAAAAAGTATTCTTTTCTGTACAGCAGAGAGCTGTTCGTTCACTCGTCTTTTTACTTCAAAGAAACTGGTCCTCTCCGTACACTGTTTAGTCAAGTATTTGGTGAAGTTATAGCAACTAAAATTCTACCAATTTAAGCTTACAATTCTTTTTTTTTCGGGCTGCACGGTGGCGCAGTGGTTAGCGCTCTTGCCTTTCAGCGAGAAGGCCCCGGTTCGAATCCCGGCTGTGTGGAGTTTGCATGTTCTCCCCGTGCATGCGTGGGTTTTCACCGGGGACTCCGGCTTCCTCCCACCGTCCAAAAACATGCTTCATAGGTTGATTGGTGACTCTAAATTGCCCCTAGGTGTGAATGTGAGAGTGAATGGTGTGTGATTGAGGCCCTGCGACAGACTGGCGACCTGTCCAGGGTGTACCCCGCCTTCGCCCATCAGTAGCCGGGATAGGCTCCAGCACCCCCGCGACCCCGGAAGGGAAGAAGCGGTCTGGAGGATGAATTCTTTTTTCTGGGAGTAAAAAGTTCTTGTGAGTGCCTTTTACAATTCAAAAGACAAACATTCAGGTATTATAATAAAAAAACCTTTACCTTTCAAAAACAACTGTTATGTTGCATAAAAAGGCATGTGGGGCTCCTGCGGTTACAGGTTGGTAATGTGGCTACAGAGGATGCTGCTGTGAAGCTGAGACCTGAAGACATGAGAACCATAAAAGCAATGTGCATCGAAACACAGGAGAAACTGGTTCCTATTATTCCTTTTCAGAGATGCAGCCAACTGCACTATCGGTATTCAAACTACGCATTCAGAGCGCTGATGGCTTCAAGAGTTACGCTTTGAATCGTTTCAGAAAAGATGAGCCAAAGTTCAAAACAGCTTTGAAATACGGTTAAGAAGTTGCATAGCAACAGCGAGTCGTCGCTCTTTGTGCTTTTTGAAAGAGTCAGCAGAGTAATGACAAACAAGGAGTCACAGCTAATCGAGAAGAAAAAAATAAAATAAAAACCAACATGAAACTGTTACACATCAGGCTCAAAGCAAACACCAGAAGGAATCAGGACCTCTCGTGCTGATGCTCCATCTCCTCCAGTGAGAGCCTTTTAAACACCTCCTTCTTCTTTTTTCACTTTTCTTTTCTGCATCTTCTTTTTTTAAGGCAACCTTAACAAACCCTAAGGTTTTCAGGAGGAGGGAAGCTAATCCTCTGCACACTTCCTTAAAACAGAAACTGAGAACAACTGAAGTGGAGATGAAAGCAAAAACTCATCAGCAGAGAGGAGGTATCTGATGGGGGGGGGCAAATGATGGCAGAATCAGCTGAGGTGGAGGCTTGCTCCCGGCCAGGAGCCCGTCACAGCGGGGGTATTTTTATTCTACTATGAAACAAAGATGCATCACGTGAGAGGTGGGAAGTGAGGTGAGAGCAGAAAATGTGATGATGGATGTGAGCAGCTGTGATGAGAGGAGATATTTTTAGACAGATGACTGGGTTAAAGGGGGATTGAGAACTCTAGAAATATAGAAACAAATATTTAAAATGAGCTCAGAGCTGCACATTACCAGAAATAGACCACATGAAATAAAAAAATAAAATAAAACAAAGGTATCCCTGTGGTACATAATCAAATACATCCTCCTGACATGGAGGCCTTTTCAGGAGGATGAGAGCAGAAGATGAAGAGGTCGATGTTTGGATTTATCCAGCAGACCCTCTGCCAGGAACTAGTGAAAAAGGAGACTGTGGGGAACAAGTCCAGTCCAGTGAGAAGAGAAGCAACACGTGCCCTTTATGGCTGACGGCACACCAGATGCTCGGCTGCATTTAGAACATCTGTAGGGGTTTCAGTGTGACGATCCAGAGAGATTTTACAGGATCTTTGTTGCAGTCAAGCGTGGTCAGAGACGGATGACAGGATCAATCATGACTTGTGAAATCTTTGGACATAACGCAATTTAGATGATAAAAAAGTTGACACATGGAAAACAGATGAGAAGTGGAGAGCGATGAAAAAAACAGTCGGATGTTATAATTTTCACCAGAAATGAAACAAATATTGTGCTTTTTTCCCTTTATTGGATCTGGAGTTGCATTAACTATTAAAAATGTTTTTAAAAATGAATGTTTAGATGAACATACACTTAAAAAAAGGGAAACATTGGATCAATTAACAAATGTAGCACAATTTGTTACATTTAAATAGATTACTTTTTATCAAATACAAATTTTGAAACAAACATTTAATTAAATAAAAAACTAAAATTTAAAGGTAACAAATTACAGAACATTTGTTGATTGATCCAGTGTTTCATTTTTCAGAACTGGTAGTGAATGTTGCCTATATAACCAACCTCAGGATGCAGAGAAATGTTAGACTAGAGTTAACATGATCAGACCTGATCAGACAGAAAGTTTAGACATAAATCTAAAGATGAGAGTTTTTAATCAATAATTTAAAATAAAAACAAAAAACTTTAGGCCCAAACTAATGTTTATTGTGTATGCCAATTCACCTTAAAGCTATGTCACTTTCATGAATTTTTATTCATTTTATTTAACCATTATTTAACCAGGAAAAGCCCATTGAGATCCACTGATCTCTTATTCAAGAAAGTCCTGGTCAAGAGGCATTACACACACCCAAGACATTTCATAGAATTAAAAAAATGAAATAAAATAAAACAGAATAAAACAAAGTCATTGGTTAAAAACAGTTACAGGTTAGTGTTTTTGTTTCCAGGTCCTTCATAATAATGTCGAATTGAGGCAAAGTTATGAGCTCTGAAACATGAATAGTTTTTTGGAGAAAGTTCCAGTCTGTAGGTGCCCTGTAGTGAAAAGCCATCTTCCCTTTTTCTGTTCGAACACAGATTCATAGTTAAAAAGTTAAACGGGCCACACATGGCCCCATGGCCATGTTCGTTCCAGGGGTCATATGTGGTTAAACAACCTGCATTTAGCATGTTCAATGATTCATGTAACAGTACATCTTTACAAACAAACCATCAAAAGTTTGTGTCTCCAGTCAAAACTGTGGGATTAAATTATTCACGTAATTTTTTTTTTTTACTTTTCCATAACAAAAAATAGTGAGGAAGGGATGTGTATGACGCAATTTGTAACTTAATTAAATTACTGAACTTGAACCGGACAAAACTCATGGAGAACCAAAATAGGTGTCATAACAGATGATCCATGAAGAGCTGAAAACTAGATACTTAAACAAACTGAGATGATTCATATAAAAACAGTAGAGATGATTATGAACATGAACCTGGTGTGACTGACAGGGGACAACTCAAACCATGACCTAAAACCTAACTGAAACACCAAACCAAAGTGCAAAATCTCCACAAAAACAACTGTTACATCTCCAAATAAACACACATTTCTGTATTTTTACATTTATCTTTAAATGTGTCTCGGAGACATGGACGTCAGAGACATTATTCGTGTCAACAATGAAGAAAAGTTGCACTTATCTCCACATATTGAAAAGTGTTTGGCTCCATTTTTTTAAGACACAATGAGCTCAACAACTCAAGAAACATTACGAGATAACCACGACATCCAAATAATTGAAAGGCTTTGCTGAAATGAAGTTTGGCCTTGAGCTGATAAAACAGAAAGAGCATTAAAGAAACTGAATGACTTCTTCCAGTGTGAAATTACTAAATAAATAAACTGTTCAATACGAAACAGGTGAGCCTGGGGGACATTCGTGAATTATTAAAGTTACTTTTTTTAAAGTGTATTAGTTTTATTTTTTCTAGAAAAAACATTTATAAAAAGGGTATCTATTTATTTTTGGGACAGTCACTAAATGTAAAGCCCTAAACATGCATTCCAAGGACGCAGGTGGGAAATTTGCACTTCTCTTTTGCCTCATTCCTTTAACAAACATAGATTCATAGGGGTTCAAATACACACACACACACAGATCACACATTTGCATAATCCCACCCCTTTTTTGTTTTACTGTTTTTTTTACATACTTAACAGAATCTGATTCTTAAAATACAGCATTGATAATGACTAAACACTTTATCACACACACGTACCAAACACATTATCATTATTAAGTATAATGTTTCCCATATATTACCCTTTTTATGTACAGCATTTGCAAATGATCTATAATGGTATCATCATTTTTGATTCCATCTGAGTCATTGCAGTTATTGAACAGGACTTATTTTTCTGCTACATACTGTATGTATATTCATGGTAAATGTGCTGGCCTCACATGCATCACTGCTCTCTTCTCTCTAATCTGTTGACATGTATTTAGTTACATTATGGTAAACAACACTCTTTATTGCACCATTATGCTCATTTGCTCTAATCGTATTTACATTCCTCTGTATGCTATCATGCACTCTTGCAGTATTTATGGATATAGTTGCATAATGTTGCCCTTCAGAACTATTACCTTGTATAACAAAAGATTTTCAGAGCAAAAATGGACTTTTAAATGGATGCTAATTGTATTTTTTTGCCTATCAATTTAGTGATTAAAATGGTAGTTTTACACATGTTCAGATACAAGAAGTACAGTTTGAGCTCACAGTTTCTCAGTTTCAGGGTGGACGATCCCACAAAGCCACTGAGTCCCAGAACACTGTTTTTATTATTGTTCTACCAAACTATCTTTGCAGACTTCGGCTCTGTCAGCACTGACTGCACCTCATCTCCCAGCAACCCCAGCACACAGTTCCTGGATGCTGCTCAGCTGTCTCTCACTTGCCAGTCACCCACAGGACACTTGAGCACTGCACAGAGCCTCACTCAGTGAAGTCTTGTTTGTGCCACCCTGCCTACATTTCTGAGCGTTTCTATCTGGACCTGATCTTCTGTTTCTGAGTCTGCTTTATTTCTGCCTGCTGCCTGCCCTGACCCTCGCCTGGACTCTGACATCTCTAGTTAATTCTTGGATGATGTCATGCTTGTGATTGATAGTGTTACAGACGTCTGAACTAATACACCTGCTGCACGTGGAACCAGCTGTCTTTTTTTTTTTACTAATACGATATTTTTAAATAATTAAAATTCAGAAGCTATCAACAACATGCGTTCAAGTGACCAATTCCAATGAAAAGTCTATGCAAAAGCATGTAAAGGCATGTTTCAGACACTTCTGGGTTTAAAACTCTCACATTCATGTGTAACTACCATTGACTATAAAAATAGTGGACTTCTTATATACAGTCAATGGTAACTACTCAATTTATTATGAATGTTTTTGGGCACAAGTATTTACACATTGAAAGTTAAACTAGTCAAACTTTGACCAATCAGGGACTCAGATTTGTTAGTGAATTCACAGAAGTTGCAACTGTTTGAAATGTGATCACAGTTTGTGCCCAGACAAAATTATACAACACCAAGTCTTACATATATTGGAATAGAGCTGTGAAAGAAAATCCTGGAGCAAGATTAGCGAGATTTGCTTTGACATTTCATGCTTAACGTTTTTCAACTGTAGGCGGCAAACAGTAGAAAAAGAACAAGAAGCATTTGATTTCTGTTTCGCATGGACTCTTCCTTATATTTGTTTGAATATTTTCTGTACTAAAATGTACTTTATTGGTCATTCTGTCTTTAAGATGTTTCTCACTTTTATCCCAATAGTGTTATTTTATAGATGATATATTTATGTTTTCTTCTATTAATTGGATTTTAATGCTGTTTTTAGACAAATCGTTTTACTTGTGAAATACTAATATATGTATTGTCCCTTTTATCTTTAAACATTTTTGGAATCTACATGTAAGTTTGACAGATATATATTTTATGTTTGATTCTATTGGGGGGAGGCCTTGAATAAGACATTTGGGTTTTTTGCCTCTCCCTGCACTGTACTTGACTTTCTTTTTATGAATCCTAGTTGTGTATTTTATTTGTGCTAAACAATAAAGACTAAAGAGAAGCCCCTCCCTGCTCGTCCAGTGTGAACTCCATGGACTAAATGCATGAAATGCCGATGTTTCTGTAGCGTCAAAGTTCTTCAATCTTGATGTTTGTAAAGTACTTGGTCTTTGACAGATTCTACCTAATAGACCAGAGGCTTGTTTACTGCAGCTGTTGCCCAGACAGAAGGAAACTTTACATTTTGGATGAAAAAAATCTTATGTTTGGACTGCTGTTAACAGAAACACTGTTTTCTTTCTAATTCATGATGAGTCCAAGCAGCTGTCAACAGGAAAACACAATGTCTGCCGGCTGACAGTCAATTCTTGGAAGCAATCATCGCTAATGGGCTTGTTAATCAGAGCAATCGTCGGCTGAACTCACCTCAGATTTATGTTTGCTTAACCTTTTCATCCATCTTTCTTCTCCAGCCCCGCTCTTGTCGCAATAGATAGTGAGGATCTGGCAGCTGATCATCACAATCGCTTGAAAAGGTTAATGATGGCTGGCAGCACTGAATTGGATTCAATAAAAACGTAAACAGGATCGTCAGGCTCAGACAGCCATTTGAAACATGGATAAATTAATAACTGGTGTCAAATATGATTATTGTCGGTTCTGCTTTTCACAAGGACGGCTTGTTATTACAATCTAGAAGATAAAATATCTGCTTACATTGGAAACATTTTTTTTATATTTTTGAAAAACCAACTTTTTTGTACAGAAATGGGTTTAAATAATAATCAATTAATAATCTGATTGAATCAATCAGGGTTCTTTCTGTTCTTTGTTGATGCAAACTCAAAGTCAGGTTCAAGTTCAAAGTCAGTACTCGTCAGAGTGACGGTTCAATTCTGGCTGTTGTGCCTCTGGTGGCCACCATGACCTTGGTTTGGCCTCACTTCTCGCTGCTCTCAGAGGATGTGCAATAATGCAGACGCAGATTACTGCTGCATCAAATCTCTCTCCCCCATTCACAATGGGATTCTCCTAATGTGTCCTTGCTGTGATGATGTAAGGTCCTGAAATATTTTGGCACAATCTTGTACTTCTGTTGTAAAAAATAAAAATATGAAAGAGTCTGCGACTCCTTCATTCAGGCTTCAAAAACCTTATAAATATGTAAAAACCACACAAAGGAAATACTGCAGCGATTAGTCAGGATTTTTTTTTTCAGTGCTGTTTGAAGAAAAAGCAAGAAACAACCAGCTTTAGATTACATTTACTCCACAGCCGTGTGAGCAGTAAAATAATCGTAATAATCTGCAAATGCTGAGCTTTGAAGAGCAGATTAACATTCAACATGAGACCGTTCTAAGAGAAAAAGGAGTAAACGTGGACTGAAAAACACAAACAAAACAGAAAATTATAATTACAGGTTTTTCAAAGCTCTCCTATATTTGATGAATACACACATGAGATTGTATGTAACAGTATTTAGTGGCAGTTTATAATATTGCTAGAAATATGGCAGAATAAATGTAAAAGCAATCACTTTGCTTAATGCATTCCTCTTGATTAATTAGCACAGAAATGTTTGTAAAATAAATAATGATTTTGGTTGTGGACTGAAATGAAAGCCATTATACATCATTGAGTAATTATTAATGTTCTGTTTACACTTTGTTAAAAATCTGTTTTTTTGCAGGAATAATGAACACTTTCCTTTTTTTATGTTTTTTATTTTTTTAATTTTAACTAATGAGTTTGTGATCAAAAAGTGAAAATATATATTTTTTTCAAACAATGTTTTAATTTTGACTGAGTATCTATGAGACAAAGACAGATTTTCTTAAACTCATTCATTGATGATCCATGGAGTATGAAGAATCAGCTGTGATTCCTGCAATAACTGCAGTAATTCATGCATTAAATGCATCATGACCGGGACATTAAATATGTATTATGTAAGCGGGTGATTTGTTTTTCTGTTGCCGCATAAACAGAATTACTCAACTCCTAACAGAAATAATGATTGAATCCTATTTTGACCACGTTTCACCAGCAGTGAAAAACAAACACGTTTTTGTGAAGAAGCCAACATGTCATTGTAAAATAATGATTATGAATAAAACAAATAAAATAAAATAAAAAAGAAAAACATAAAAGTGTCTTTATAAACAATAAATAAATACAGAGCAAATTTAAACAATAAATTTGACATTATTTCATTCTAATGCTGTTTTTTGGACTTTTTAAACTGTAGCCAAATTACTTAATGTTTACAAGAAAAACAGCGAAACAGAATGTTTCCTGTGGTCAACTCAAATCCCTTTTATGAAGAAAATGATTATGAATGTCAAAGAAAAGAGGCGAAGCACAAAATCCCTCAAATATGCAGCAGCCGAAGAGTCCTGGTGAAGCAAAGACGTTAAAAAGAAATGCAGTTTGATGTTGATTTACTTAAAAATTTTATAAATATTTTACATTTGATCTTATGCTAGAATTTGTGCAATAATTTGTTCCTCAAAAAAAAAAAACATTCCTCCATCTGTCTTTAGAATCTACTAAATCCCTTTTGGAAGTCATGGGGCTGCTGGGGCCTATCCCAACTACGGTTGAGCTACAGCGAGGTACATCCTGAACATCTTGCTAATTGTGCTGCAGGGCCATACAATCACACACTCACATGTGAACCCAGAGAAATTTAGAGTCTCAAATTAACCTATCAAAGGTGTTTTTGGATTGTACACACACATGCACAGGGAGAACATGCTAACCCTACCCAGTCGGGATTCGAACCCTTTAGCTGTGAGGCAAGACCGCTACACGAACTGTGCAACCTCCCAAGACGGAAGAATCTTATCCAACTTACAAATTTTAATTTCATGGTTTAATCCCTAAAGTGTTTTTATCATTACAGAAAATTGAACTTTCAATAATGATTCATTGCACTAATATTCTGCTAAACACAGAATTATGGGATTAAAGGATTACATTTTGTAAAATAATCAAACACAATAGTAACCACTGAAGTTATTGGTTTCCAAAACCAAGCTGATGTTCTCTAAGTGCAGCAGGAAGTTACTGAAGCTGGAGCGATGATCGATGGTGAAAGGTGGAGGGGGTGGTGTCGGCCGTGTGGACCTGCATCGTGCTGCAGTCTGTGACCAGGACAGATTGTGATTCCAGCCGCTGCTGGGAGGATGCTGGCCCATTTGGGCCCAGCACAGCCAGACGCCTGTTTCCGAGCCAAGTCAGGGACGGCTAAACATGGAGATGTGTGTAATGCAGATGAGCAAAAGTCCCCACTCGTTTGTCACAAAGCCCAGGGGCTGATTCAGACACTCCTTCTGTCACAGCTGCATCATTGCCTCTGTTCTTCTTTGAAAAGGCCCGGATTGCAGGTTGACTTGACTCCTCGTCTTCCTCCTGTTTTTACTCTACTTCTACTCTGAATGTAAATCTCTCTTCCATTTTCTCTATCCGTCACTTTGGGTTCCCTTGGCAGCTGATTAGCTTCTGTCCGCCCTAATCTTCCTCACATGGCAAAGAAATTACTCTCCTGCTTTTTTAGAAACTTTAATCTTGAGGGAGAAATGATGAAGCAAAAAAAAAAAAAAAGTGACTGAAAATTGAGCCTCGCTTAAGCTCACTTGTTTGATGTCACTGGCCATTTCTAAAATTGGACGAGGCTGAAAATAATGGAAAATAATTGAAAGGTCTTTCAGACTTTGTGGCAAAGACTTTTTGGCTCAACAGGGTTGTCTTATTTCTGCACTGAGGAACAAGGATCAGCCAAGGCTCAAAAAAGAAAAAAAACTCTAAAAACAATGAATTTCTATCTCAATAATTACAAGTTTAAAGTTTAGAAAATAGATTTTATTTTTGAGCAAAACAGGCAAAAATACTTGCAGAAAAAAAAATTTTAAATTAAAGCTGTAAGCTGCCTCCCTTTGACCCGCCCTCCCTGGCTGATTGGCTGCTCCACACATCTTCCTTCTGTTGGTTTTATCTCCATAGCAACCATTTTACTTTTTTGTCGCCTAGAGGTAATGAACAGGTCTACACAATTTTTTTAAGAATCAGTAATTTTAATTTCCTTAGCAACTGAGGTTTTTGTTAGCCTAATATGTTCATGTGGTATGTCATATTGTCTCATTAAGCCAAAATGCATGTATTATATTTTTACAATATTCTAATAAAAATATGCGAGCATTAGTGGACTACCACATCTGTGAGCTCGCCATGCTAACACCGTTCAAAATCTACAATTTTTACTCCAAAACTTTATACAACTCGCATCCCAATGAGGCTTGAGGAAAAAGACAAGAGATTGAAATCCCAAGAAGGAGTTTAAATTTGTAGGAGGCACTGAAGTTCTTATTTTTTTCGGGGGAATGTAGGATGACAGCCTCTTCCTGAGGTCAAAGGTCAAGAAAATTTCAATTGTGGTTGTAGATGCAACCTGGCTGTGAAATCTTGTTAAGATCGCACTCACTTCTCTGTTGTGCAAAAATGTGAAAATTGCCAAATTTGACACTTTGCTACTAAGCTACCAGCTGTAGGTTCTGCAGACATCCCAGAATAATTTCAAAACTTACTTTGGATATCCCCAGCACGTGTGTTTGGGTTTTTAAATATTTTTGAAGGGATTTTGGCCCCATTCAATTTTTGGACGATTTTTGCTTCTATGATGTCATCATTTTTGGGGTGGGGGATCATTAACTATGTCCAAAATTCATTTTCACTGGACAGTAGGTTCTCAAATATTTTAGTGAATTTTGAGTATGTTTCAAGAACAGAATAATTGCGCAAAAGCGCATCAAGAAAGAAGAATTGTTCCAAAAATAATCTGGTCCGCGCTGGATAGAATTATTTAGCCAAAAGTTTTAACCAAGAATCACTATAATTTAATTTAATTGAAAATGTTTTTTACCCATGAAATAATTTACTATCATAGTTTTGCGAAGCTTAAAAAGACATTTTAGTGATGACGTGAGGATTTGATTATCAAAGGGCAAAAGATTTAGTTTTTTAGCCTGGTCTCAATCAGTCACATAAAGTGTAATCCTGTTCCGTCATTATGAACCCAACTTCACTGCAAAGCACATGCGTCAGCAGCCAATGGCTGAAGGCTACACATGCGCGACCAGGAGGAAATGGTGCCGGCGTCCAAACAGAACTTAATTAATGTTCACAATTAACATAGAGAACAAATGGACCAGCAGGTGCTTCGACTGCACAATTCAATTACAGCCCGGTGCTGGTGACAGACTCCACGAAGGTCATGTCAGAACCATGGAGAGCGACCACGCCGCAGAGGATTATTGGGACACAAAAGGCGCTCTTCAGAGGTAAAATGTGCTGCACATGCAGGGCTAAAAGAAGCAAACAGGAAGAGGTTTGTCTAAATGAGCACTAATTATGTCAGCTAACAAATATGAAAGAAATGTGGCGCTTGTGGAGATCATTATTTCCACGTGCTGGATTGCTGTGAGCTTATGGGGTTTCCTAGTGACAGGGGCTCCTGATAAATGTCACATGTTTTACCAGCATTAACATTTCATTTTGTTTTAATGATTAACCTCACTTGCACTGTCCTGCCGTATGTGTCAGCCAGTGAATCATCTGTATTTTAAGTGTGCCATGTGTAAATGCAGTGAGCCCTGACACACAGCAGACTCATTTTTTAACGTTAATGATTAGACATTGTTCTTTAATGACCCGTTTTGACCAAAATGGTGTTTTCAACGGGTTCTTGTGGAGTTTTTACAATAATTGAGAAAATGAAGCTTAAAATTGCATTTCTGAGTATTTTTTTTTCAAATTGCTGAGAATCAGGAGCAGACGAAAAAATGCATCCACAAATAGATCCATGAACATCTTTGTTTTCCTCATCCAAGCTGATATCTGGTTCAAAACTACACGGGTGGATAGCTTTAATATTGATCGCCATTTTTGTTAGGTTTGAGATGTGAGGGGCAGTAAGCTAGCGGGAGGAAGTGTAAACAGAGAGTTCTTAGCAACGAGGAGAGGAGGGGGGTGTTGTTGCTCCATGCAAATAGTCCCACCCAGAACTCAGGCAAGTTTCTAATGAATTATTGCAGCTCTGCAGAAACTATGTCCTGGAAAATTACAGATTTCTAGATTTTGGCTAAAAATCATCTTGATTAAAGGGAAACCAAACACGAAATCAAGTTCTTTATTTGTTAACTTTAATAAATGGGGCTTAAAAGTGCTGTCTGTTTGTCCATGTCACATTTTTGACAATTAAAAACAAACTTAATGTAGTCTAAAATCATCTGTGTGCTGCCCCCTACAGGCTGAAGACAAGTATTACAGTTGAATGTTGTGATTGTCAACTGGTATAAGTCCCACATCATTTCAGAAGTTTCACTTCTTCATGCTCTGCAGCTCCAGTATAAAAGCCCCGCCCATCTTTGAATCTGTAACGGTCGGTCATTATCGTGTTAGCTTTAGCATGCCTATTAGGTATTTGCTGTCAGTTGGCAAAAATCTACTGGCTTGCACAACTTTCCAGTGGACTTAGAAGTTAGACAACAATAGTTTAGTGCAATTGACATTGTATCCAACAAACTCTGACCTCGGATGGACTTCCAATGAACATTTCACTCAGGATTGTTTGCTTAATACATTAGCCTTTATTAGCTTGTGATGCTAGCAGCACGTTACCATTCTCAGACACAGGTCCCCTTCGGTCCAGCAAACCCTTGTGTTTGTGTTATGCCAAGATATGTATTTCCTGCCAGAATTTCTGTCCCCTGTCACTGGCATCATTGATTTGTTTAGTAACA
>NC_050524.1:26549526-26561524 GCF_002922805.2 Oryzias melastigma | reverse complement strand
TTTCCAGTGGACTTAGAAGTTAGACAACAATAGTTTAGTGCAATTGACATTGTATCCAACAAACTCTGACCTCGGATGGACTTCCAATAAACATTTCACTCAGGATTGTTTGCTTAAAACATTAACCTTTATTAGTTTGTGACGCTAGCAGCACGTTACCATTCTCAGACACAGGTCCCCTTCGGTCCTGCAAACCCTTGTGTTTGTGTTATGCCAAGATATATATTTACTGCCAGATTTTTCTGTCCCCTGTCACTGGCATCATTGATTTGTTTAGTAACACTCATATAGCAGCCCCACTGTCGGGCATTATATACAGAGAGAAATCCTCAAGCTTCAGAAAGTTCTGTGGTGAAACCATAGAAATATATCATTATCACTATATCACACTACATCACAATATACAGTCAATGGGTGAAACTGGCATCACTTTTCCCCACACCACTCTCCATTATTGAAGACTACTTTGAAGACACAGTTTAGCATCCCTTAGCCCCGCCCCCTTTTTTCATTTTTCTAATCTGGGCCAACTGTCCTGTTGGGTTATCCTAAAAGACCATTGGGGACACTTATACATTACATAAAAAGATGATCGGTGAGGATCTGTAATCCTTTAATACTGGAATTTATTTTGAATTATGTCTAAAAATATTCTATTCTTCTGTGTTTTTTCCATTCCAAGTGATGCAAATTCTGGATTTAATGGTACGTTACAAATTAGCAACATACAGCATGAAGGGGTTAAAGTCTCACCAAATTGTGAACATAGTGCCACATCACCTAATAAAGCAGATGAGGAACAACATTTAAGAGCTGCTCCACCGAGCTCCTGGTAAACCTCAAACTAACATGCAGTGCTATTTATGAGCTGCCTGACATGGAGGCTCGAGATAAAAGACCTTCTAATCCACACGAAGAGAAAGGTAGAAAGAGGGAAACAAAAGTGCGTGGCACAGATCCCAGGCATGAGTCATTTGGCTCTGGAGCAAAGTCAAACATGTTTGAGGAACATTCATTTGATTTAGTGTTAATTTCATGCACCTTGCCAAGGAGGAGACCAGAACTACTTGAAAGGGGTGAGAAATATAAAAATTCATCGTAGTAAATGACTTTGGAGGCGAGAGACGGAACCCAGTGAAAAACCAAGGAGAGTCAAAGGTGAGGTCAACGACCTTGTGTTGGATTTACATAGTAATTATTAGAAACAAGACGATCCGTTTATGTCAGGGGACTTTTGTGGTTCTGGGAGGACAAAGGCAAAAGATTACAGAGTGCAGATAAAGTGCTGGAGGTGCGCCTGAAACTTGATCAGTCAATTTAGTTGGAGGAAAAGACTTCTCTTAGATCGATACCACAGGCTCATGCCTTATTACTAAAGCCTCCTGAATTACCTGGTGACACAAAGCAAGGCCACCGCGTGCCACCCCCCAGCACCAGTGGAAACCTTGATTTATAATTCATTGCGGCCTAATCTGCCATCGGTAAAGACCACGGAGAACGGGGGCAAGATTAGGGAGTGCTGCAGAAAACCATGGCTGTGAGCTAACCAGAAGATTTCCAGATGAAACATTAACTAGATATATCACATTACCTGGAATAATGCAAGTGTGAAAGCTGTAAGCTGAATGTGGCAGCTAAAGATGTCACAGCATTTAGCGGAAAATTGCTAAAGCTTGTTAAATATTAGCTAGATTCCAAATAAGCTAAAAAAACAGCATAATGCTAAATTGTTAGCTAAACTCCAAATTTGCCTAAAACTGGAACCATGTCTAAATTAGCCAAAAACAGCTTGCATAATGTTAAATTGTTAGCTAAACTTCAAATTTTCCAAAAAAAAAACAACTTTAGACATGCTGAATTTTAGCCAAAACAATTAGCATAATGCTAAAATGTTCGCTAAACTCCAAATTAGCCTAAAACTGGAAACTTGTCTAAATTAGCCAAAACAGCTAGCATAGTGTTAAATTGTTAGCTAAACTTCAAATTTGCCAAAGAAAACTTTAGACATGCTAAATTTTAGCCAAAACAATTAGCATAGTCCTAAAATGTTCGCTAAGCTCCAAATTAGCCAAAATACTGTAAACATGTCTAAATTAGCCAGAAGCAGCTAGCATGATGCTAAAATGTTAGCTAACTCCAAATATAACAAAAATTTTGAAAAATGCCATATTTAGCCAAAATTAGCCATGCAGCTAAATAAAAGCTAAATTTCAAATAATCCAAAGAACCCAGTAGTTGCAGAACATTTTACAGTTTAATGGTGCCTCCAGATGAAAGTAAATGTTGAATTTCATAAGTTTCAAATTGCACAAAGTTTTTAAGGATTTGAGCAATTCGTCATTTATTTCCAGTGCGGCATATTTTGCCCAATATTACAAAAACTATGAAGTTCATAAATACCAAGCATACAACTATTAATGTCCTGAACGAGCTGAACATTTTGATACCAAGATTGCTGAAATTTCTGATAGTGTGATTGAGTTTTTACATGCCAAAAATGGAAAGGAGGAAGAGAATCACCATTGTGTGAATGCTGTAAAGGTCCTGAGCACAGCCTGCAAACACTCAGCCTTAATTAGGCCCCGCCCCAAATTCTGTCAAAAATCTGTAAGAAGCTGGACTGCAGGAAAAGTATCTTCTCTGGCTGTTCAGGAGGCGTGAAATCACCTGGTGAGGGTGGGGGCGACACAGTCGAATAAACTCTGAGTAGGAATATTAATCTTAGGAAAACATCTGTCCTCGGAGAGGGAGAGAGCCCCCCAGCTGCCGCTGACTCATTCTCTCTTTCCATCCCTATCGTCACTGCTTCATCAAACCGCCAACCCCCTTTCCCCCCCAAATCCATTTGTTTCCTCCTCTTTGGTGGTGCTTTTTGTTCCCATTTGATATGCACCGGTAATGTGCTTCCATATCTTAGCAAATATTTACAGCATATACAATATTATTCATCCTGCCAAGAAAAGGCAAACCTTGGTGCCCTTATTCTCCACCCTGAAAGCAATTTTCACAGTGTTTTGTGTGGTAATGCACTGGAGGGGGCACACACATCAGTCAAATTAAGAACAAATCTTTGGTTTAAAACACAAAAAGATGGAATAGGAAATGAAAAAATAATGGAACACACACTGCTTCTCAGGTGGAAATGATTTCTTGAATTTTCTGTCTTCTCAAACTTTTGATTAGACTTCACAACTAAAGCTCTGAAACAACAAACAAAAACATTCAAAATCACTCCCCCACATTTATGTCCACCATTACCTGCTATTTCACATCTTCTTGGCGGTATAAACAGAAGGTCTTGTGCATTCAACAACAAGAGCAGGAGTGTAAAAGCTTTGACATCTGATCCACTTATGCTTCCTCTCTTCTATTTTCCTGCAGACTGATGCAACGCAGACACTGTGCACTTTTACAGAACATGGATTTGAGGCAGGAGTGTCCATGATTTTTTTATGCCCTTGTTCCATCCTATTCTGAACAGAGCAGAGGAACACAAAGCTGGATAAACTTTAATCCTTGTCACAACTGCCCCTGACTGGATACAGGCTGCCTGCGGGCAGAAAATGGGCAAACCTCTACGGGCATGAAGATGACCTGCATGAAATATCTACAAGGTCTACAACCTTGATATTTTTTCCTAGAGTCATGCTACAGGGGACAGGTTGTAGTAAACACTTGAAAAACTCATAATGAGTAAGTAAGGGTGAAATAGGTGAGATGGAGGCATGTTGTATAGATTTTTCAGTTTTTTTCGCTAGAATCCTGCTGACTGCGCAAGGAACCTGTTAGTACTGTTTACAAGTGCAGCACGACGGTTAGAAATTAGTAACGTAGGAAATCAGAGTTTAGTTTGTGTGGACATCCTATGGATGTCCTGCAGGACTAACCTAACACCCAGTGGATGTGGCATTTGTGCGCGATCAGTAAGGGGCCAATACTAACTCGTTACTTGTCGGGCGGGTTATCGCCAATAATTTCCAGAACTGATTCGATTTGATTCACCAGATCCTGGATTAACTAGATTCAGATTTTTTTTTAATTCTTTTGTTTCATTCAATTCAATTCAATTTTGAGTTTACACGTTTTTTCATTTAGACACATTTGTTTTGAAATACAGTCATCTATATATGTTTTGAAGATACAGTTTACACTTGTTAATACCATAAAGTGTCACATGAATTCTCAAATAGAGAAGCTCCAACATTATTTTCATTTTTGTACTTGCTTCTATATAATCTTTTTTTGTTTTGGTGTAATGCAAGGTAAGTTCATTTATAAAGCACATTTTATGTACAGAAACAATTCAAAGTGCTTTACATAAAACATTATAAGAAACAATAGTAAAGGTGTGATCATTAAAATAAAATTAAAAGAAAGTAAAAAGAACTTAACTTAAATTAAGCATAGATAAACAGTGCAGATGTAAACTTTTGAATACTACTAAATGCAGCTGAGAACAGGTGAGTCTTTAACCTGGATTTAAAAAAAATCCTTACAAAGGAGCGGTGTCTGTGTTTATCTTATTTACAATCAAGGAAGGAACACAGGATGTTTAGAGATCAGGTTAATTTATTTTAAAAAGCTGTACAAAAGCAATAGTAATCACGTATCCATGTCTGAGATCATTCAGAGACTCTCCCTGTACGGTGAACTTCAACATCCACTTCAGAAGCTGCATCTGAATCACGGCTGCTTTCTGCTGTCTCTCTGTGACCCAGGTTGACAGCTTACTGACCCACATTAGTCTGAGAGGGCAAAAATTAAGAATAAGAATATAAAAACAAAAAAGGCTTTCTTATTGTTGTTTTGATGAAAATAAGAAAAATATCATAGAGTTTAGGAGAGCAATCAGATTCTTTCCATGTTTTGGACTCCACCCACTAATCGCGTCACTGAACATATCTCCAAACCTGAGTCCCTGATTGGTTGACACGACGCGACATCCATGCCAAAGTTCAGACTTTTGAACTCTGGACACACCAAAACGGCCAAATCATAACCCAACCCAAAACTCAGATCACATTGCTGCTGGACTGATGGGCTTTAAAGCTCACCAAAGGACATCAGATCGCGTCTGTACATTGATTTAACATTGAACCTGGACATCACTGACGCACAAATAATGTTAAGTGTAAACACACCTTAATGACTAAAGTCTGGACAAAGGTCACCATACCACAGCATCAACAGTGCATCATAAGAGCGTGCAACTTGTATCAGTTTTATGAAAACTTCTGCTTTTCAGTATCTTGTGTGGCCCCCACGAGCTTGTATTCATGCTTGACAACGTCGCGGCATTCTCCTAATGAGACGACGGATGGTGTCTTGTGGCGTTTCCTCCCAGATCTGTGTGAGGGCATCCCTGAGCTGTTGTACAGTCTGAGGACCAACCTGGCAGCGCCTAATGGACCCAAACATAATGTCCCAGAGATGTTCTATTGGGTTTAAGTCAGGGGATGGTGAAGGCCATTCAGTTGTTTCAATTCCTTCATCCTCCAGGTACTGCTGCATACTCTTGCCACGTGAAGCCGGGCATTGTCGTGGCATTGCGGTGCATTAGGAGGAAACCAGGACCTACTGCACCAGCGTAGGGTCTGACAATGGGTTCAAGGATTTCATCTGGATACCTTATAGCAGTCAGAGCACCATTTCCTAGGCAGTAGAGGTCTGTGCGTCCCTCCATGGATATGCCTCCCCAGACCATCACTGACCCACCACCAAACCTGTCATGTTGAACCACGTTGCAGGCAGCATAACGTTCTCCTTGTCTTCTCCAGACTCTTTCACGTCTATCACAGATGCTCAGGGTGAACCTGCTCTCGTCTGTAAAAGTACAGGGTGCCAGTGGTGGACTTGCCAATTCTGGTGTTCTTCAAATGCCAGTGGAGCTCCACGGTGCTGGGCAGTGAGCACAGGGCCCACTACAGGACGTGGGGCCCTCAGGCCACGTTCATGAAGTCTGTTCCTGATTGTTTGGGTAGAGACATTCACACCAGTGGCCCTCTGGAGGTCATTCTGTAGGGCACGAGCAGTGCTCAGCCTGTTCCGCCTTGCACAAAGGAGCAGGTATGGGTCCTGCTGAGGGGATGAGGACCTTCTACGGCCCTGTCCAGCTCTCCCAGAATAACCAACAGTCTCCTGAAATCTCCATGTTCTGGAGATTGTGCTGGGAGACACATTAAACCTTCTTGCTGCAGCACATGTGGATGTGCCATCCTGGAGAAGTTGGACAACCTATGCAACTTCTGTAGGGTTAAGGAATCACCTCATACTGCCAGTAGAGATAATTATCAAGCCAAAATCAGCACGAGTGGAAAACCAGCCAAAAAAGATCAAGAGGGAGAAACTTGAAATGATCTCCACATGTAACACCAGTCCTGTTTTTCTAATTGTTGCCACTGAAGTGCACCTGTTGTTAATCCCATGAACACCAATACAGCTGAAATTGATTAACGAGGCCCTCAGCTGCTTAACCAACAAGAAAATTATCAAAAAGTGTTCCTTTAATTTTTGTGAGCAGTATATATATCATGTACATATGATTTGATGCTTTAAAATGGCCAATGTAGCTTGATACAATATTTCTAAACACTTGATTAATACAGGAAAAATGTAAAAAAAAAGAAAAGAAAAAAAGAGCAAATGTGGCTGTTTGCCAGGATGAGAAAATGAAAGAAAAACTTTCAGTGATCACGATGCACCAAATGTTGGAGCTAAACTTCATCCTGAAGAACGAGAGGCCACCGACCAGAACAGTTGGTTGTTTTAGAACCTGCACAGAGGTTAGAAAACTCTGTCAGTTTGGAAAATAAACAGATTGATTGATGGTCTCCCATCAGCCGAGTGTGTGTTCGGTCTGGTGAAAAGGCTGTCGGCACTGAAATGTTGGGAGTGTACTCTGTTTGGAGTTGACGACCCGTCCTCCACCTCTTCTCCGTTCCTCTCGCTTCTCTGTTTTCCTCTCTGGAGGCGGCTGAGTGCTCCTAATCAGCAATCATTTGAAAGGTCATGAAGGAGATGCCTGTGGGATGGGCTGCTGGCGCTGTAAGCTAACCGTTTGTCTCCGTCAAGCGGAGCACTTCCCGACTTGTAATTCAACTAATGTGACTTGATACTTCCTTCACTGTATTGTTCTGTTTTAATCCTTGTAACGCTGTCATGACCCACTTTCTTCATGCCTTCATTATACTTCAAACAAAAGATGAAGAACCTTTATTCTGATCCTCTTAGTGCAGCAGCACTTGACCTCTGAGGTATTATCCACATAAATTCATCTCTGCTTCATTTGCATTTGGCGCCGGCGGTTAGTGTATCAAGTTCACGCCATTACGGCGTTTTGGTTTGATGGCAGCTTTGATCCACTGTGTCGTTTTCAGGGACTTTCTCCTCCGAACATCCACAAACCTCAACCTCCAATCGAGTTTAAGGTTTTGCCTTCTACTGAGATGACCAAAGTTTGAAGCAGCGAGTTTCTCCTGCTGCACCGATCAATAGATTTCAGTCTGAGTGAGCAGATTTCTGTGATGGTCAATAGCATTCAGCTCCAGGTTAGAACTGTGCACATTCTGTGTGTAAAATGATCTGACAGGCTTCAGGGCAAATCACAGTTCCCAGAACTTTCTCATGTTTCCTCGGCTTCAGGGTAATGACTGTTTTCTTGCTTTCAAAACAGACAGAAACTAATGGCAAATTCCAAGAATGATGACTTTGCTGCGAGCTGGCATTCATTTGAGCAGCAGCCACAACTTTATCAGACTCTCAGGGCAACAATTCTGTATGTAGAAATGTTTATTTGACTTGAAAGGAATAATTTTGAAAGTTAATAATTCTATGTTTATGCACGCGATTAATCAGAAAGTATATTAACATATTAATATTTATTAACGCAAATTAATTACACCTCGCCAAGATAGAGTTCTTTGGTTTGCACTGGACGGTGCAGGCTTCCACAGCGCACGTTAAAACACTTTGTCGGGTATCATCCAACCTATACTGTGGTCACTAACATAAATAAATATCGTTTTTTAGCCCTTTAATCATGTTGTTTTTTTCAGTTTAGATTGCTTTGTTACAAAAAGCAGACTATTTGATCTATGGTCCAGCATGTTGTTATGGTAATATGACAACGCTCTGCTGAGCCTAGACTACAGCGGCAAAAGAAAGCGATAAAAATGCTGATTTTCACGATAGGTTCAATAAAGCATCAGTTCAGAGAGAAAGTTCACCTCTTACTGCTTGTTTTTTTCTAGAAGATGAAGAATTTTTTTTTCTCTAGAAATGAAGGTTTTTAAAGCAGTGATCCAATAAAATCCACACTTCATGGTCAAACATTGATGTTAAAATAAAAAAATTGGTTTTACTCTATCAGCTCTCGGACACAGCCCCCCCCCCAGCTAATTCATTCTCTCCATTTTATGCTCCGTACTGAACTGTCAGCCACATTTTCCTACAAGCTTTTGTTGAAAAGAGCGCTGACAGCGATCTACATTTTGGATTAGTCACTTGGCATATAGTTCTTTTTTTAACAATGGAATGCTTTGTTATGAAAATCTTTTGAGAGCTTAGCTTGAGCTGAAAACACTATGTGGGACCAAGTAATGCAGAACCCCCCCCAATCTGCAGCAGGAGAGAAGATTATGACACGATCACGCTCGGTGCTGCCATTCAACTGAGAGTCTTTGCCACAGATACTCACAGGTCCTTTTGTGCAAGTCAGTTCTCGAGTATTTGATTTTAAATCTTAAAAAAATGCGCGAAAAAGTTGTTTTGGTTCCAAAATAGGTTATTACATCACATAAATACAGCTGAGCTTCTACAAAAGATTAGTGACACAATAATTTAATTAAAGTAAGGTTAAAAATCTGGCAGATCATGTTTCTGCATCCTCTCCAAGGAGCACGGCCATTGACTGTATAAGCAAACTGGACAGAGTAAGTGTGATGTCACTCTCTCCAGGACATAGCCATACAGCTAAAGAGTACATCTCAAGTCTCAAGTTGAAGCACTCGTGTGGTCTCTTTTGAAGGTCATTTATGATCTGCTTCACATAAAAAAGTCCTCACATCCACGCATTCCTTCTAGGTCAGGACTCTCCATAACCACAAGTGCAGACCAGTTCCCTGCTAGTATCATACCTTTTCCTACATTTAGACGAATAACATTAATTTCTCTTTACTGAATATCTGTACACCAACTATTTAGAAGCTTCTACACAAGAAGGATTTTCCCAGGAAGCCTAAAAATAACTGTTAGCACTTGTTAAAGTCCCACTCCAACTATAAATTTTATGCCTTTTTTTAGCCAAAATAATAAAAAACATATAAAAATATTTTTTTTTGCATAGCAGCAGGAGCTCATTAGAAATTCACCTCTTGGTTGTGGGTGGGACTGTTGGCATGAAAGTTAGCCTACATTGATATCCCAGCATCCCTTTGTTGAAACACTGTCCTGTTAGCTTACAGCTCCTCACAACTCCAAGCTAACATTAGCATAGCAAAAAACAGCGAGCAATATCAGAGCTATGCAGTCGCACAGTTTTGAGCCATATAGGCAGCTTAGACAAAGACAAAGAAGACGTTAATGGATCTATTTGTCTGCGAGTGGTAAAGGGGGAGATTGGCCTCCCCAAGACAGTTGCTACAAAACAAATCAGGGATTTTTCAAACCGCAGGTTTTTATTTGCTCCTAATCCTACACAATTTGAGTAAAGAAATACTCAGAGATGCAGTTTTAATCCTACATTATTTTATATACGTCCTCCATCATGAGAAAAATGTTATAAGAACAGGTGAAAACACCAAAAATACTATTTTCTTTAGAGTGGGTCATCAGATATGCAAAAAGACACTATCCAGTGAAAAATGAAAAAGAAAATGTAAAAAACAATCACAGTTTAGAGCAAAACATGGTGAATAAAGTTTTCATGTAATAATTTCAGGAAGAATAGCAGTTTGTTACCACATTCTTCTCTGTAAAAATGTTTCTGGTGCCTCCTAAAGTTAAAAAAAAGTCAAAAACTACAAATAAAAGTTTAAATCTTACAAAGAAGTCCCAAATTGTAACTTAATATAATTACTCAAGAAGATCTCTCTAAAAAAACTGCTGGATAGGTTGTTTCGCCAGCTGCATCCTCCTGCTGACCACTCACTCAGCCAAAACAGCTAGCATGTAGCTGAATTATTAGCTAAACTTCAAAATGCCTTAAAAATCTTAGTAAATGCCAAATAGTCCAAGAAGCCAGCAGAATGCCCAATTTTAAAATTTTAAAACATTTTAACATAATTATGAATAATAAAAAGGCAGGAATATTATTCCAGAATAAATCAACTTCAACCTTAAATAACTTTCAATATTTTACTCTCCATAAAAACATATTTTGTCAAAATTATACAAGTTAGAAATGAGCGCAAGATAACATCGGGCCATTAATAACAGTAAAATAAAATGATCTGGAGGGCCAAATAGAATTATCTGGAGGGCCTGATCCGGCCCCCGGGCCTTAACTTTGACACGTGTTACTTATACAGTCATTTGAGCGGGCAGTTAAGCTGCTAAGACAATTAAAAAACAACCTAAAAACACACTTAGAAACTCATATCTATTGACGAAAGTTATAGAGTAAAAAAATATTAAAGGACATAAAAATAAAGGACATTCTCTCATGGAGCATTAAAGGAGTTCCTAAAGCACATGTGTCCAATATGGTTTTAGGCTAATTTTTCATTGAGCTAATATTTCACCTGGCTATAAGCTTCAGCATTTTCAGCTATTAGTTTTAATGTTTTCATCTTTCAGCTTCAGTGTTTTTAGCTATCAATTTCAGTTTTTGGATTTTGGCCCCCTGTGCGATTGAATTTGGCACCCTGTTCTAGAGAATATTTCTTCAGACCTGTTCATTTGAGCTCTATTTTTAATTTTTTTTTTACTGTACAGCTTCCTCCTTTTTATGTTATATCCCCAATATCCTATTTGATCCAGAACAGATCCAGGTCATGTCCAGGTCAGGTCAGAATCTGGAGCAGGTCAGATCAAATCCAGGTCAGATCTAGGCTATTAGTGATACTAAAATACTAATTTATGCTCACAAAATGTTAAATTGTGGTCTTAAGTTATTGTTTTTTTTTAGGGATTAAATTATCATTTTTCATGTATGTCATGTCGAGGGTTTTTGTAATCTATATTTACACAGAGAAATGATGAAATACTCCAGTAAGAGTAATAGCTCGCAGTGTCCATTCGAGTTTCTGAAAATCTACATGCTGGGCTTTAAATTTACTTGTGGTCAGTAACTTTTCAAGTTTTACAAACACATTTACTACAAAAACACTACGTTAATTTAGCTAGCTGAACCTCAGAATCCATAAACCTCATAGAAGGAACACAGGCTTCATTTCAGGAGAACGTGGCACACAGAGGAAGGTGTTGAGACAGAGCAGGTTCAGACTGGGCTAGACAAAGCAGAATCAGGGTAGAACTGGAACAGGAGAAGCAGAGCAGGTTGACAGAGTCAGGAGAGCTGACTAATGACTGATGTTCTGGAGAGAGGTGGTTAGCAGGACATTAGAAAGGTAACTGCACAGGTATGAGGCATGAGGTTGACTGCAGGTAAGGCAGGACCTGGATCCAGACAGCAGCAGAACCAGCACTCACAGCAGCTGTGGCAGCTGGATCAGCATAACTTTGCAGAAACAGACTCAGTTCTGACATCATGATGCGCTCGGAGCTTCTTCCACATTTATGGCGCTTTACAGCAACTTTAGCAATGTGGATATTGAGCCACTCATAATAAGAGCAGCTTATTCCTCAAACTGGACTCTGCAGTTATTGTGATCAAATAAAACGAAGGGCACACTGAGCACTTAACTGACTATGGGGATGTTCAAATTCCTTCACTACTCCCTTCATAGTGCACTATATAGTGTGGGTTAGCCATTTTGTAGTGCTGCCCACATCTACGATTCCAAAATAGAATGTCCTAAAAATTTCCCAGAGGTCTTTG
>NC_050524.1:26541982-26547314 GCF_002922805.2 Oryzias melastigma | reverse complement strand
AATGTGTATGTTGGGGTGTGTGCGTGAATGTGTATGAGTGAGTAATGCAACCACAAGGGGATACAAACTAGTGCCCTCTTGTGCCGGTCCCAAGTCCGGATAAATGCAGAGGGGTGTGTGAGAGAAAAAACAAATTGAACAGGTGAATCACAAACAGAGATGAGTTGTGTATATATATGCTACTCTGGGCCTGACCACCTGGTGGGCGGGACCCTCCCCAAGGACCCTGGGACTTCCATAGTCCTGCTGACACACCCTTCTGACACACATCCTCTGGAAGAAAACCAGGTTGAGGATTTGACCCATCACCCATGCTGAACTTACAGAGGTAGCTGAAGGGCTCCTTGGTGGAAAGGCACTGGGACTGATGGTTTTATGACTTTTTGTTTTTGTCACAATTTAAACTGTGTTCATGTAAATTTGACTCTTTTTAACCTGAACTCATTAGGCTGAAACTACTGCCCAGGAATATTTCCAAAATCCCCTCAGCCCAGCCAGACAAGTCTCTGATGGCTTCATAAAGGCTGCCTCTTGGTTTGGAACAGGCTACTTCTTAAACTCCACCAGTTGCTTGGCAACCTTACACTGATGAGAGGACTCAACCACAACAACTTCAAACACATTTTAGGATGTTCATTAAGAGTTTTTTTTAAGAATCTAGCATGTTTTTTTTAAGTTTGGAAAGAGTTGGTGAAGGTGTTGCATCCCTGCTGCTCTTCTTACACGCTAACAAAACTGTGGCTTCATATTTACATGTGGCTTTACCCTTTAACACCAGAGCTATGGCTCTAGTGTTTACATTCAGTTTGATTTAGGTGTTGTCTGTTGTATCTCCAGTGTTAAAGGGTTAAAAACATCAAAGTCCTCCAACCTTTATTCTGTACAATCGCCCAAAAAACTGAGCGTTCAAATGGCTGTTTGGTGCCTTCTCTGCATTCCCGTATAAGCATGATGTCTTTCCAATGGTGTGTAGGGTGATGTAACATCCCGTCTGCGTACGAAGAGGCGTTGCAGCAGATGGCTGCAGCCAGACTGACTCTACAACCTACAACCAAAATGAGTGTCTCCAGTGAAGACACCACAGTGTCCATCTGATCCATAAAACCATGGAGCAGCTGCTATCACTGAGCATCTTTTAAATTCAACGTCAATTTTGGTTTCAAATGTGACTATAAAGGTCGGTCTTTGTGCACACACAGAGTGTTCACTACCTGCAGTAAATGCTGTATATTGAATATCAACTGATTCCCACATTAAATGAAAATCTACTGCTGGTTCATTGGAACAAACGTGGTAAAAAAACATGACTCCCTCCTAATTATCGCTGCTCCTCCATGTGGCAAACCCAGCCGGGCCTGCAGTTCTGCAAGCAGTCGCTCATATGCTGCTTCTGTTACAGTCCATCCATGTCTGACACTGTGTAAATACATCAATATTCATGGGTTCCTTCTGCCTACCATAAACAGATTGTGAGTGATTGGTTCAAAGCAACTTAACTTTTACTAGTACATAACTTTTCAAGCAAGAGTTCCTTAGTAAAAGCATCAAAATCATTTTTTACAAAACAAAAATCAAGAGAAAAAAGAGAAAACAATGAGGTTTTATGATATGAAATTGAAAGGTACAAACCCTGTGTGTCAGTTATCTAACCACAGATCTTAAAGGACTTGGCGAAGACCAGATTTTATGTGGTTTTGTGGCTGTTAACACTTGCAATGGAGAAATACATTTTGTAAATCTTTCAGGAAGAAGATACAAAGAGGAAAACACAAGGGAGCTGTAAATATTTCAGGAGATACAAGTTTGTTTGAATGAACACTCATAAATTTCTATTAATGAAGCTTTTTAAAACAGCTTTCTCCACTTGAATAACTTAAAAGGCCTCAGTAATTCTGTGTGAATTACAGCACAAATCATGACAAGAAATTACTGAAGAATGAAAAGAAGGGAATGTATTGTTTAATTTGCTAATGCTTGATTTAAACACTGTCATAGGATTGCTAGACCATACTTCCGAACTCTAAAGTGGCTTGAAACGTGTTAACCCTTGTGCTTTTTAGGCATGTTTACATTAAAAGTGGGGTCATTTGGGCCCCAGAAGACAGCGCACTGAACTTTTGTTTTATAAGGATTTTTTTTATCTTCACTGGTGTCTGTGGCAAACATAAAATCCTGTCCATCTTTATCATATGAGGGATCACACATCAATATATGGGTGGGGTCATCTGGACCCCATAAGATAGGATGAGGGTTAAAAACACAAACAAGAGACTTTGTTGATTAGTAAAAGGTTTTACTCTTGGTAGTCTGGGCCCTTAAAGTGCATTTCTTTTCTTTGTGTTATCTAAAAACAGATTTTTTGTTGCAATGGAACCCCAGTATTTTTTTGTAGTTATTTTATTATATATTTTTTTCAATAATATTACATATTTTTTCCACAGTTTTAATGATTCATATCAAAGATCACATTTTTTGGGCTGAATAAAAATGTATAATTCCAAAAACAAAGCAAAGAAAATGTAAAAAAAAATGTGAAAAATGTTTAGATAAACAGGCAAAACTACAATGTCCATAGGATTTATATGTTACAGCAGTTTCTATCAACGACAATACAAACGGCCTCCACACAGGCCTGGTACGTCCAAGTGGTAGCACAATCATGTGCCAGAACTTCTCTTTTGTTTGCTTTAAAATGTCAAAGCTAATAACCTACATAGCTCTACAATATATTTTAACATATTAATATTAATCTCTTAATCTATACTAATGGTAGGTCAGCAACATTGAAAGTCATTGAAAACATCCAAAGAGATTGATAGGGTGCGTGAGGAGACTAATAAGGGTTAAAATTAAATAAAATGTACAGTTAAGGTATTTAGATGTAATTTTACCTTGAATGGTAACATCCACTTCACATTCACAATAAAAGTCATTAAAATGACCAAAAGGGACTGTCAAAATAAAAGGGAAAAAGAGTTCTAGCTGGAATGAAATGAGAACATCACTGACATTACAAGTTGAAAAATGTTATTCTACCTTTTGCTTCCCTGGTTTTTTGCCATCATTCTTTAAACTGACCTTAAAATCCCAATCAGTTTACTTTCAACAGGTGCCAAACATCTTAATTTGTAAGGAAGTCAGACACGAGAGAGTTGTAAAGCTGCACTACAGGTTCTATGACAGCCGCTCCATTACAAATGTAATAACAATCACCAACAGTCTTCCAGCCTCCACTGTAAATGTGACAACCACCATTTTTTTTAGCTTAATAACTCAAGTCACCATTAAAGCACCTCAACAAGGTAACAAACCGTTTCTATGACTCAATGGGAGATCTGGTAAAAACAAGAGTTTCTCTCCCCTCCAGGAGTTCATCTGTAGACATCTTTTTTTTTTCATTTACCAAAAGCAATACCTCACATTAGAGGGCAAAAAACGAGCGCTTTGTTAAAAGCAATAGCTGCTATGTCCAGGCCGCTGTAACTCAGGGGGGAAAGGGGGCTTGTCAGTCGCTCTGAAAGTTACTGTTTCAATTATTAGTTTCCACAGTTGAACAGTCCTTAGGCCAAATGCTGAATCCCACATCGCTCCCATGTGCACTGCTCCATCATAAGTCATTCTGGGTAAAAGCATTTGCTAAGTATGCCTACTAAAAACGTCCATCCATGCATGTACTCACTTCATCACACTCTGGGTCTCACTGGGGGGCTGTCCCAGCTGCCTTTGGGGGGCAAACTCTGGAGAGGTTGCCAGTTCAGATACAGTAAATGTTTGATTTTAAATTAAATATGGAGTATGAGTGGTGCATACCACTAAAAGACTTGAATTAAAGGAAAAACAGTGAAGCCGTGGAGCCATCAGCTTGGTTTGCTCAGTGATAAGCTCATTCAGATGGAGAAACAAAGCACAAAACCACAAAAAAGGAGAGAAAATCATTGCTAATTTACACCTGTTGTTAGAAGTCCCATCTTCTTTCTGATTAGTGTACTTCAGGCGTAGCATCTGAGTGCTAATTACAGCCTTTCAGCTTCACACACCTGTACCACGAACAACAACCACGGCCATGATCACGACACTTGCATTAAAGGCTCTTGATTCGAGACGTTCTTGTCCTTCCGGCAAGTAGGAAGGCTGCCTTTGAAACCGATGGTCATTTTCCCAAACAGTGGGGACGGCAGCTGAGACACACAGTTAATGGATCACAGAATATGACTTCTCTGCTCCACTGGGTTTCTGCCGGTTTCACAGAACAGACAGACTGTCTATAAACATTTTAAAAGACTTTGTGGAAATAAAAATAATTAAGGTTTCAAAGTTAAAGTAATAAAAAAAATACTACTGTAGTTTTTAAAAATGATTAAAGCCTCCTGTCAGGGTAAAAGCTTGTATTGTTTGATGGCCAAAAATTAGAATTTTGGTTTATCGGGGGGATGCTTGAGTGTGAACGTGTGTGCACACACACACGCACACACACATACGCATGTTTGAATGCTTTATGGGGACAGACTTTTTTCCATCAATTTTGGGGACTATCCTCTCTCAAAGGTCTAGATATCTGAAAAAAAATGTGGATTTTAGTTTTTTGGGGGATGCTGTAGTGTGAAAACACATATACTGATGTGTTAAACCACTCATGTTTTCAAGAAAAGGGATTGCTGAATATTTTGATCTGCTAATAACTGACAATATTTGTGCATGACTCACACCTATAAAAAATATATAAGAGTTGAAAAATACTACAATGAAGTTCAAAAAATATGTTCACATCTGGCCTCATGAGTGAATACGGGCCGTTTGTGCACTATAACTGAACAAACTGGCATGCAGGTTGTAATGTTTTATTAGAACAAGTGACCTGTACAAATATTCCGACCACTCGTATCACCTGCATATCTTGTGCATGCTGCATTCCTATGCGGTCAGTGAGGGAGTCAGTATTCGCACCTTACTAATGACTAGAGTGTGGTGTAAGGGCATCGTGCAACAGCATCACCATACGTCAAAAGTGTGGTAACTTATGTTAGCTTTACAAATACTTCATAATACACATACTACATGCACAACAATTGTATGTTTTATTTTAATCATAGTTTTAAGAGTACCTAAAAACCATACTTTAGTAGAAGTACAGATACCGTACTGTGAAAATTACTCCATTACAAGTTACAAGTCACCAATTCCAAGAATACCTGAATAAAAGTATCAATGTATTTGATTTTAGTCATGTTACATGAAGGCTCAAAGAAGACCAAGAAATGTGTAGAACACTAAATTGTTCATTCATGAGGTTTTATTTTCTGATATTAGAAATTAATGACATTAAATTTAACAC
>NC_050524.1:26523756-26541914 GCF_002922805.2 Oryzias melastigma | reverse complement strand
CAATAAATTGTTTATTCATGAGGTTTTATTTTCTGATATTAGAAATTAATGACTTTAAATTTAACACCTCAATGTTTAAAAATGGCAGAGCAAAATAGATAAAAAATAGAACAAAAAGTCAGTCTTAGCCCCACTCAAACATTAAAAAAAGCCCAAGCACTTAAAAAAGAGAAAAAAGAAGCCGTATAACTTAGTAAATTAAAATTCAGAGCTGACTTAGATGTGATCCATCTCTCAATCTCAGACGAGGTTGATATTTTTGTTCAGCTTTAACGAAAGCTGGTTCTCAAAGTTCTTGGAGCTTATTGGGGCCAGTATTGCAAAAACACGCTCACAAGCAGATACAGGTAGGGGAGTGTTGAGCCTTAAAGATAACTTCATCACAGGTGGGAAGGTTTTCAGGACAATCAATGGGGAATTGCTCACTCTAAGCCCCAGCCTCTCTGGTCAGTTGCGGCACTGGAACATTTTATTACCTCCTGTGGTTGGACCCCCACCCCGTCCACTAGAGTTACCGCTTGGATTTAACTCATACATAGGCGATGGCGATATCTTCTAATCCGCCCAACAAACCAACCATGGTGAAGTAGATTTGCGCACAATCACAAAGTAATGAGTAACGGTAGTGTCTGTTCAAATGTAGTGGAGTAAAGAGTACATATTAAATCAAAAATGCATATGAGCAGATTGTAAAAGTTGCTTATATTTTTTTAATACTCAGTACAGGTACAAAGTAGCCAAAAAAGTACTTAAGTAAAGTAATGAAGTACATTTACTCAAGTACTTCACACCACTGATTGTAATGACGTCCCTTGAAGTGGGCATGTGAGTGTCAAGGAAACTGCAAAAACCACCTTAAGATTTGGCTGCTCCCCTCTATGACCCTTCATGGGCTGGGACAACCCAAAAAAACCAGCATCCATATTGGTTAACCTCCCAGTCTATGTTACTAAGACATTAAGGAGATCTTACAAATGCACTGAATGAGTTTGTAGACTGCAGACTGAATAGAAATGACTATAAACTGGTTTATGGTTGGATTAAACAGTGTTGTTGAAGATGCTGCATAAAGTAAAGCTCGATTCCTTCATCAGGTCCCCATTAAAGCCAGAGTGGTTGTGTGCTGTTTTCAGTGTCAGCGCATGCCAGCAGTGGGCTGAGTGAGCAGAGTTTCCACACCATTTAAGCACACACCAGATGCCTCTCTCTCATCTACCAGCAGAAGGGATGAATACACACACTGTTGTACATCCAAGACAATCACACACATGACATGCTGGATGTCCTGCAGTAACGCTGCTTGAATTCACACTCTGAAGAATCATAATATGCCTTTGTGCTTTGAATCATGCAACACTGTCATTTCTCATTTGAACCACAAAAACAGTTATGAAGAGTCTAAAAAGAAACACTAGTTCTTTAATGCTGGCTCAAGCAAACGACAGATTTTAAAAACCTAATTTTCATATTGTGTTTGTTATTCACCCAGGCCAATAACTACTACATATATTTTTCTTGTTGGGGTTTTTACATGGTTAACAAACATATTTCACAGTCAATCATTTATTTTAAACACATCCTTTTTTTTTGCATGTACAGTACATTTTGTTGGGTATTTGTACTTACTCAAATGATGTCCATTATCATACTTTATCAGTTCAGTAGTAGTGGTAGTGTTTACTCTGTGACTATAAGTTGTGAGTTCAATCCATTGTTGGAGTGCCAAAAACTCTAGTGGTTCCCGATCATGGATGTCACTGCAGCTTGTTTCTCCCCCAGGGTCAAATCCAAAAATACATTCCACACAGGCAGGAATATGATGGAACTCTGTGGTCGAATCAAAATTCTTCCCCCTACCTCTCCCGCTTTGGACGTCACCACCACTTGATGACATCATCAGTAGTCGCTGCCAGTGCTCGGAAAATACTCAACAATATTAGTTTTATAACTTTAAAAATTCTAAGGCTACAAAAACAGGCATTACTTCAATTTAAATGTAAACTCCTGTGCTTCAGAGAACAGCCAAACTAAGAAATGTATTTCTTCTCACTGTGCAACAAAGATCACCCTACCCCAACAGAGGGACAAAAACGCTGGTTGTACTTTGCCAAGACATATGTACTTTCAGGGCACAAACAAAGCATTCTACTGTCCGAATATTTTCTTTAAAAGAAGAATTATCCATCGTATATGTTTTTTCTCTCTTGTCTGAGGAAACAGTGATTCATTCTGAATCTTTCAGCAACCCAACAAAATGTCAATTTGTGCAAT
Source organism: Oryzias melastigma (assembly GCF_002922805.2). Classification (NCBI taxonomy): domain Eukaryota; kingdom Metazoa; phylum Chordata; class Actinopteri; order Beloniformes; family Adrianichthyidae; genus Oryzias; species Oryzias melastigma. The sequence goes on along the minus strand of NC_050524.1, from coordinate 26,539,643 downwards.
TTTTCACAACACCGTGTAACATTTCTCATTTTAGCAACTCAGTTATCAGAGCTACTGACAGCTTTGACCTTAAAAGACGTGTTTCATGAAACTTTTATGTGTTCTGTCTTTGTGGGCAGCACATAAGATGACTCAGATTTTACTTAGCTGCAGTGGAACATGCAAAGTTTCTTTTTTAAATCTTTATTTTTTAGTGTTTGTTTCTCAACTAAGTGTAGACACTTGAGGGAGGAATGGCAAACTGACCAATCAGATTTATTTGCTGATCAACAGAATTCCTCTTTTGGGGAGACAATCAGAAGTCTTGTTACTTTCATTAAGCTTAAGTCAAAACTGTCCTCATGGGTCAATACAGGTGGATAAATACTATCTCTGGGTAAAAAATGGGCCAAACTGTCCTAGGCACACACATCCTGGACTCAAAATATCAAGGTCGTAGACCTTTTGGTGAACCCGTTGAGAGAAAATGTTCATGCACATTATTTTCTATGGGCATGCTGCGAGTAACAGGTCGGAGGGAACGTTTAAACAGCGTGCAGGAGTAAGTGAGAGAAAAGTAAGTGAAATGCAAGTGTGTCATGAAGATTTGTAATTTTTTCAACCCCCTTGAACCCTTCACGCTGCGCAAGTAGCCTGGTAGTGCTGTTCATGAAGTAAGTGTGTACTCCTTGCAGCCGTACTGTTAAGGAACACAGATCATAAAGAGTGTAGCTTCTGTGGGCATCACCAGCAGACCCCGTGCAGGTCAGTATGAAGCCAGTCCTCATACCTTACTAATGACTTCAGTGTAAAAGCACCATAAGACATCATTGCCCATATGTCATAAATGCGTGTAATTTCTATTAGCCACTTTCTACACACAGGACAGCGGTACGTTTCATTTTCTTGATGACCCCTGAAGTGGCCATGCGAGCCTCAAGGGAACTGCAAGACACACCTGAACTCCCCACCTAAATGCAGCCGCTTCTCTCTTCAACCCTCACAGAGCCCAGACGATCCAAAATCCACAACACCCATACGGGTCAACTCCTGTATATGTGTTACATTCTACTAATGTTGGTAACCCCTTCCGCTCTCCTTGGTTTGTTTAAATTAAAAGTGGGGTCATCTGGACCCCACAAGACGGTGCGGTGAACTTTTTTTTCATCTTTGATTTTTGAGTTTCGCTAATGTCCATGACAGACATAAAATCCTGTCCACCTTTGTCCACATTTGTCATGGAAGGAATCACACATCAATATTTAGTTGGAGTCATCTGGACCCCAAAGAGAGCGGAAGGGTAACCTGGTCAGTGCCTCCTATTTTAATGTTTTTAATCAACATTTTGGCATCAAAACATCACATTTTGACGCATTGTTAAGGACCCTCCTCATAAAAAATTTATGTTTTGGGTGTCTCCAACTCTTCTTTTTTTGTTTTGTTTTTGACGTGCTGGCTTTTCCAATTAAATCAGGGGTCCCCAACCACCTGGCCGCACCGGTATCCTTGCCCTGACCTGAACCCGATACCAGACGTGGGTCGATACCGTTCCGGACGCGGTACCAGATGCGGACCAGGCTAGGGTTAGAGTACCAGGCTAGGATACTGGTACCACCGTATCTCAAGGTTTGGTCCACATTAAAAAGTTACGTTTTTAAATGCTGATGATTCTAAAGTTTTAACATTTAACAGTTTTAGTGTGTTAAATAAATGTTTATTCTGTTCAGTCCATGACCTAAGATGTGTTTTTGGTTTTGGCACCCTGAGCATTTAAGTTTGACGTCCCTGCGTTAGACTATTGTTTTGGTGTCTTGGTGTCAGGATAATGAAATCTGGTTTTGTTTATTTCATTTCTTTGGTTTTTACTTGGTCCTTTCCTATCTTTACCTTTTTTATAGTTTCTTTAGTTATAAAATCCTTCATCAATGTGTTTGTGTCACTTGTGATATTTTCCCCCAAAGCCACTGATACACCATTTGGTGGATGTAGTCACAAAACATATATTCCTGTTGTCAGTTTTACTTTTAAGTGCATTCTTGGATTGTTTTTAATCTTCATGTGTGTAAATCTCATCACCTTTCAAGGATCGTTCATACTGAGGTCAGTGATAGGAAATAACGTCATCTTCTGATGCTCAGGAATGTCAAAGCTACTTTCCATACTCAACTTGACCTATAACGATCTTGAATCATTTCTGTCTCAAGTAATTAGGGGGGCGGGTGGGGCGGGGGTTGTGGCTTTTCCATTCCTACATAGGAAATTTAGTTTCAACTAACATTTAAGTTCTTCTTAAAAAATGATTGTTTTCCATTTTTGTTGGCAAAACAAATGTCAATAAAAGCGAACTGTTTCCATCCATCACCTTGAAACCTTGAAATTGAGCCCAAAGATCTGTTTAAGTGTTTTCCTGTTTCTGGCTTTCCCAAACTCTTTCTGGTCATTTTGGACACAACTAAAAGCTCAGAAGTAGTTCTTCCTAAGGAGAGTTTACTGCAGCCATGTGTTTTAGCATTTTCTTCTCCAGGACGTTAAAATCCCTGCTTTTGTCTTGCCATACATTGACCCACTTCCCTTTATGTTTGGAGGTTGGTACCTGTTATGCAACTATTGCTGCTGCTGCTGAAGGGGACGGTCACGTGGACCTCAGATGCCTGTGAACTCTCAACAGCCTGGCAAGCATCAGTGCGTCAACACAAGGTCTCTGCCTGCACCATGGCAGCATGTTCAAACGCTTGCCTTTTCATTTTTCTCCTCCTCTACCTTCCTAACCTCCGGAAACACCAGCTTGGGCTCTGATGATGAATTGCAGCAATTAAGTGCTGTCATCAATCCACCAGGAGAAAAAGGTGTTTCCCCATGTGGAAAGAGGCAAAATGCCTTTTCCTTTTGCCTGATTTTGGGACAAATCTCTCACTAATTTTTCACATTAGGGTCACTGGAGTCTGTCCCAGGACCGTCGGATGAACAGATTTAGCAGTAGCCTGAATGAGAGACACTTTTCATTTTTTCAAAAGCTAAAGTTTCATATGAGACACATCTCAAATCAAATGCATGTTAAAACCATGTGACCCAAACCTATTCACCTTAAAACAAAACATCAATGATAGATAACCATAAACATACACATACTACACGTATGGTTTCTGACATCACTCACTGGATTATGAACGTCAAATTGAAGCCAAAAGTTAAAGGACCTCATTCACCTGATTTACTGTGACAAATTTGACATAAATCCAAAAATAGTTGAAAGGCAGTTTTATCGTTAGACAAAAGGACATAATGAATAAAAATGTGTCAAAGATACAGCATTTAGAGTAGGGCTGGGTATCGATAATAATTTCTAGAATCGATTTGATTCAATTCACCAGAGCCTAGATTGATTTCTTTTTTCAATTGTTTCAACCCACTCATTTCAATTCAATTTAATTTTGAGTTTACATGGTTTACAAATTTAGACGCATGTTTAAAAATACATCTGTGTGTGTGTGTGCATTGAGGACTGGTTATATTCTGTTATCTGCACCCCCTTCCTAGGAAATTCTTGCAGCTACTTCAGATTTAAATGTTTCACATAAGACAGTCCCTCCAGGATTTCGCAACTATTAACGCAAATTCAAGGAAAGCCAAGATTTGTTCCTCACCCTTCAACGTTACATTTTCATCAAAATTTTAATGCAACTTTGACCAATCTACCATGACAACAGTCCTTTGCTGAGGGTGAATGTACGAGTGCGGCCGAGTGTGCACTCAGCGGCTGGAGCTGGGTTGCGCTGAGCCGGCGCGAGTGCAGAGCGGTCCATCACACGTGGAGCACAACATGAACCGAGTATGAAAGGATTTGTGATAATTTCAGTATTATGTATAATTGTTTATTTGTATTGAATCCTGTCTGTTAGTAGGAACAGTTTAATGTAAGGGGCAAAAAGAGAACTTGTCCTAGAATACTTGGCCTTAAAATACCTTTAACTCGTTAAGTAGAGAAAACAGTGGTTTTGGTTTGGGCTGTCAACAGAATCCTCATATGAAAAGATTCTGAATCAGGAGTTGAGTAAGAGGCTCGTGCAGCCGCTCGCACACACAGATGATCATCATCATCATCACGTGGATAAATGGATAACGCCATTGTTTGATGCTACCTCTTCCCTACATTTTTGTTCATCTTCCGTGAGCCGTGCAATTGTAGGGTGCACAATCTAAAAGCAATTTGAAGCACAGCAGTCTGCTTTCACAGCTTCTTCACGCACTGTACACACACACACAGTCAACATTTATCTTCACAAACTCACTCTGACATAATGACACACAACAAAATATATAAATAAACACATACTACCATTGAGTGAGTTATACTAGCAGGATATTGTCAAGACTGTACATCAAATCCTTCCAGGTGTGGAGCAGAATCAAATTGAACTTTAATAGATCCCAAAATGATCCCATATGTAATTATACTTTAGAGCACTGTGAGAGACACCACAAAACCTACATTTGGAAGCTTTTATGACCTTCTTACAACTGTGCTTCAGTATTTATAGGTCTGTGAGAGAGGAAACCAAAAAAAAAACATTTTGTTTTAAATTTTCAAAAAAAATATTTTACAATAAAAGGCAGGATTTTGTACTATTTAGCACTCATGAATTTCATTAAGATGTTAGTGTTTTTGTAATTAAATAAACTACCTTTACAAACACTAAGATTTAGATTTAATCATAAACAACACTGCATGAACCTGGCATTCTTGTAAATGAGTTATCCATTCATTTGGCTTGTGTGCAGCTTTAGGCAAAGATTTACTCCAAAAGAAATCCTCCCCTGAGGTCATCTGTGTCTGATAAATTCCTGATACCTTGTTAGTAGATCCTGTCCTGATATGTCTTTTTTTCAGTGCTTCATTCATTCTTGTGTCTGATATTTTTCAGAATTTGATACAAATGACTTAAAAATAAAAAAAAGCAATTCTGCATCTTCATGTGTATAAAGATAAATTATTTTGCCACAACAAATAAGCCAACAAAACACATTGTTCCTGTTTAATGTTTGCGTTTTTAATGCTTGTATTAATGTAGACATTTCTGGATGGTAAGCTCGATAAGTTTTAGTCACTCAAGCGCAATGTCAGTCTGTCATTTGCAGTGTAAAGCATATGGTCTGTGTTCAGCACTGCATATCCTCCATATGGCTTTTACAACATGCTGAGGCTTGAATTCCCTGTTAGGCTTCTTTGAACCATCATCTACACACTGATTGTAGCGCACATGTGTTTCCATTCACTGTTTAGACAAATAAAGCGCACATTATGTCCGGTTGGGTTATCATACAAATATTTCATCAAATGAATAGTCCAGGAATAACATAAAAAAATGATGTACTCAGTGTGACACTGTATATGTGTAAGACAAAAACACAAAGTCAATGTAATTAGCTTAAAGAAGAGATCCACAAATTGTTTGATCAAATTCATTTAAGAAATTTAAATTTTTGAACCCTATGTCCATATTATTTAAGGCAAAAAATAGTGCAAATTGGCCCATAAACTAATTAATTAACAAGCGTATTAAAAGTAAATAGTATCATGTTCAGCTACCATGTGGAATTACTCTTACTGTGACTGTATATAACCCATTTTGTGGCTAAAAACCACTACTACTATTAATTTTAATCACAGAAAGTGATTTTGGTTCCTTCTATGTATCACAACTGTGATGAACAGCCTAAATCAATAAGAGTGACTGACCTCTGCTTGATTTATTTACATGTAGTCTTCCAGAATTTGAGTTTTATGAACAAACAGCCCTGTCCTCTGTTTTTGAAGGTTAAAAGTGATTGTTTTTCTTTACGTTTTTCACACGTATCTTTCTGCAGCCCATAATAGAGCATATGGCATGACTCATTTAGCTCCTTCTACACCCAAGAGCAGGCCAAAAATCTGATTATCTGGCAGCTTAAAGCTCACAGAAATCATTTTTGTGAGTTTGAGCATCTTTTGAATTCTAGATGAATATGTGTTGTGCATGTTTGATGTTCCAGTGAAAGCGATCGGGTGTTTTTAGACCTTCAGGTGAAAATTTGTCACCGCTGCACCGTGACGCTCTCAGTTTTCTTTGCGTTCTCTGTCCAGAATGTCAGAGTCGCTTATTCCTGAGATCCACGTAAATATCAGAGACGCAGTGCTGACAGAAAACCAACAAATATGGAGAGTTTTTGGTTTCTTCTCTCTCTGAATACGTCCCCTTTCAATCACCGTGCTTAACAGACCATTCAGTTCATATCGGGGTTTATGTTGAAAGCGTCTCGCAGTTAAAAAAAAAATAAAGCGTAAACAGTGAATTCAATTTAAGATTTTGAAGGATTCCAGGTGATGCTGATTCATCATGTGACTAAACATACTGTGAGAAAAAAAAGTTCAACTTTAGACATATTGTATTTTTTTATTATTATTATTTTTAAAGGTTAAAACATTTTTTTATTTCTTTGCAACCTGATTTACCCTGTAGTGGTTCAACTCATGGATTATGTGTTGTTTGCACTTGAATGTAAACAGAAGAAATCCAAAAAGATGCTGAAATAAGTCAATAAAACCCACTTGTGCAGTTAGTATAAGCAGCTGATTGAAAGATCCATGCGCAGAAAATGAACCTAAACTAAAAAAACAAACCAGAGAAACACAACTAAAATTCCACAATCTTTACAAAATACACTTATATAAGCACTTTTGCTCTCATTTGACCCCATTTGGATGCAATTTTTGCCCTGACAAATGCAAATAAGCTTCTTGATGTCAAAACAGCATCAAGACTCTGATTAACAAGTATCACAGACCAAATATTGTCCAAGTCACAAGAGTTGACATGACAACGGAAGGATCAGAGGTTTCATACTATATAAATCAAACACATATATGCACAAATACTTCACAGTCCCAGATTAAAAACGTAAAAGGTTTGGAAGTATGAAAGAATCTTACATCAATTTATAAGCTGACTTCATGTGGGTGAAGTGACAACACTCTTTTTATATTTTAAGGTATTTTGAGCAGTTTAGGTCTCTCTTAAATCCTGTTAATGTTTAGCAGCATTTTTTATTACACATGAAAAACAGCCTAAATTATATCTTACATTTATTTTTCGACCAAATATTAAAACTGTAATAATGCTTGTGTTAAAGTAGTTTGTTGTCACGGTTATCAAATGCAGTAAATTACAAAAGCCTAAAAGCATAATGCATACAAATAATTATAAATAGTTGTTCACATGACTTGCAGCAGCTTACTTTAGAAAGTCTCTGAAATGAAGTCAGAGGAAGCCGTTTTGACGCACTAATGAACAATGTTTTAGCACAGAAAATTGTGAAAATCTTTCCCGGCTCACACAGATGTTCACTGCGCTGACCTGAAGTTCACTGGGATTTGATGACATGTTGAAAGCTGGATGAGGCTCACATAAACTTGACTTTTTCCGTACAGTGATGCAGCACAAACTACTAGGATGAGGTCATGGAGGACTGTAATGAGGTTTCCACACAAGCTAATGAAGTGATGGGGCTGTTTTAATGAGGTCAGAGCACAAAGCAGTGAAGTCATTTAGGAGAGCGTTTCTGCTCACCTCAATCTACTTCTCCCACACAGACTCACAAACACCTTCAATGAAGCCGCATGTGCCGGACTGCTGACGGGAACATGATTGATTCTCATGAATGCAGTTATTTCTACAGCCTGGTGCTTTGGCACAATAAAAAAAGACGGGAAATTAGCTTGTTTTGAATGTTGGGAGTTTGTTACTTCTTATTTTAATTTAGTTTTTTTTTTTAAACATTTTTTAAGGTCAAATGTAGAGTGGTATATATCTTTTTCACTAAAGATGACACTAGGCCTAACTTTTTGTTAGAGTCAGTTTCTTATTTTGACATCTTCATGCTAAATTTAGGCTTAAGACGCTTTATATTTAAAAGAAATAAAGAATAAAGATTACCGAAAAGAAGCTAGAAACTCTGTTGTCTTGAATATTTCCCTGATAGAACAGGATGGTTTGCAGCAGAGGACATTTCTTTGGTTTTGGGACTGAAAACTGTTTAAAGTGAAAGTAACTACAGGCTAAAACAATCAGAGAAAGAGCTCGGGGCTTGAATGCAAAGTGCTCCACATTTCTAACAGAACAAGACATGAATATCCTGAAGCTCTTTGTGCCATTTGTACCCAAGATTGGTTTTCAAAAATTGTCTTAATGGAATGAATTTACTGTATTCCCCTCTTATGCGCAGAGAATATCTGAGATAAAACTATTTATTTCTCTATAGAAGTTTATGAGATTATGGATTCTTTGAACCAGCATGGACTTCCTGTTTGGAATCCCAGGGGGGAGGGGTCAATCAGACATAAAACAGGCATTAAAGAATATAGAAATATGTCTGGATATAATTCAGACAATAGGTATTTTCATGACTACAAAGGTGTATAATATATATATAGTAAAACTACATGATAAAATATTTAACGGCACATGTCAGTTTTGTCTTCAATTTTCTCTTCTTGTTTATGACTAGACTAAAGAACGAATGCAGATCTAACAACAAACCAAATAAACAAGATATTTTGGAAAAATCTTCTATAATGTGATCATTTTAAATATGAAATCTAAAATGTTTTCAGCGATACATAGCAGTTCGATCCTCACCCTTTGCAGTCAAAAACTCTGCAGTCCTGAGGCAGAGGCTTATGGGTAATTTAAAACGCCTCATGTGAGGGAGGAGATAAACATCAACAGATCCAATCTCGCTTTGATGGCTTCTCTTTGATCTTGTGCAGGGTCCACATGCACTAAAAAGGAGGAGAAGATGGACAAGCAGTAAAAACAAAGTGATGTTCTTAATAGCAGCTACAGATCAGTGCTGAGAAGATCGGAGATGCGGGAAAAAAAACAGCTGAACAAACAGAGTGTGACAGAGAGGACATGCTGGAGAGCCCTGTGGGAGCTGACGGAGCAGACACTCTACACTCTGATCACACTAGATGTACAGACAAAAGATTACAGGGGTGTGGGTTCATTATTGGTCTTGGTTTAAGCGCTCTCATATCTCTAATAGGATCATCGGCCACAGAAAGCCTGAGGGGTTTTGATGTGGCTTTTAAGAGACATCCAAGGAGATTTATCTTCACCACTGCCAGAAAATACTACTGACACGTTGACTCACTGGAGTCAGGGGTTCCGGATGTTAAGACCTCTAAACACAAATTACAGAAGGAATTAATATGATTTGAAATATATAACTCAACGTTTTGTTGGGGTCAAAACTACAACCAGAAAAATAAGTGTTATGATGACAATCTTTGGCAGCTTGATATGTATTTTTGTCAGACAGTAAGAGAAAAAAGATATTGCAGGCAAATTATCAAATTTGGAAGTAAGAATGAGTAATAATTAAACATAAAGCTTGTTAAAACATTATTTTAAAAAAAGCTAGTTTCTTTTAAGAAATTATGAGCATCAATGCAACAGGACAAATTTTTATTTTTATTTATAAATACTGTTATTAAAGAATTATTTAAAGACCCACTCTAATGAAAAATTAGTTTCTGTTTTTTTAACATGTTCTTGTGGTATTTTTCTGATGATAAAAAAACAAAAGCTCGAAATTGCATTTCTAAGTATTTCTTTATTCAAATCATTGTTAAATATGGAGCAGAAAATAAACAGAACCCTGTTTGAGAAAACTTGTAGGTGTAATTTAAAAGCTACTATGGCAAGTCACCTTTATTCTGATGCACTTGTAGACGACTAGATCCATTTAGGTCTTTGGTTTCCTTGTCTGAGCTGATACTTGACTCATATCTGTACGGCTGGATAGTTCAAATATTGCTCTTTTTGTTGCACCAGTAATGTTAGGTTAAGGCAGGTGAGGGAATGTAAGGGGGATAGAGTGTAAACAGATGGATGATGGGAAGAGGAGAAGTCCTGTCCACAACACAGAGGCAAATTTTTAGTGAAATACTGTCGCTCTGCAAAAACTAGACACACGGTTTCTGAACTTGGCTAAAAATGGCATAAACATAATTAAGACTACTGGGAACGCTTTTATGTAACTGTAAAAAATTATCAGAGTGGAAAAAAACAAATTTCTTTCAGCAAATTTTTCAGCAACTATTCAAATTTTGCTCATTTGCACATTTCAGAAAACAAAATGAAATGTTAAAAAAATGAAAATAATGTCATGATGTTTAATAAAATGTTTATGTGACTTGCACTTCAGGGCCACCTTATTTCCCAGCTTTACAGATGATCTTATTAGGATGCAGTATTTGAAACAAAAAACAGACAAAGTAGTATACCCTGGAAATAAGAATGGATTTTAAACTGATGGAAAAAAGAAATCTAAATAAAGTCTTTTATCAGGGATGTGGCTTCAAAACATTTTAGATAAAAAAAATTCTTCCAAACAAAATTATAAAAACACCTGTTTTTCAGCTTACTCAAGAGGATTTTTTATATTTTAATAATAAGCATGCATACATATTTTTTGCAGAATGGACGATTTCTCCATCCACCACAACATGAACAGATGTTTTCACATTATGGTGTTTTCACACCTCTCACTGGTTTTACGCTCCTTTGCCTTTTGACTGCTCCCTTTGGGGTTAGAAAATCCTCCGCCTCCGTCTGACCCTCTCCTGCGTCCTCCTCGTTCACACCAACCACCTTCATGTCCTCCTTCAGTAAATCCATGAACCTCCTCTTTGGTTTCCTTCTGGGGCTCCCCGCTGGCAGCTTAACCTCAGAATCCTTTTACCAGCATCATCACTGTCCATCTGCTGCATTTATCTCCTGAACATCTGACATGATCTGTCGCCCTGATGAGTCAAATCTAATCCACACTGAAAACTTCAAAACCTGAAGATGTGCCTAAAGAAATGAGTGTCAAAAAGTTTCCACTAAAAGTACAGGAATCCAGAAAAAAGGCCATCACAGTCACAGTTGTTGCATTACCCAAAAATGAGAGGAAAAAGGAAAAAAAAAAATGAGGTCGTTGTGACTTTTTGCTTGATGCTGCAAATGTGGAGAGTACTTCAGATAAGGACACCTGACAGTGACTTTGCCTCAGTTGTGCTGCACTTTCAATGGGCGCTGGGAAATCACTGTGGCAGCTTGGCGTCACTGAATCAACCGCACAGGCCTCCTGGCAGCTTTTGTTCTTGCCGGGCTGCAGTGCGAGGACCAGGTCTCTCCACAGCACCTGCCAGAAAGAGTCTTCTCTCCGCTGTCTGGCCTAATGTGATTATCCTCCTCTCTCTTCTCCGTGTCAGAATTGATGAAGCCAGAAAACAAGGGGAAAAAGTTGGAAGAAATGAAACGAGGAGCCGTGCCTGCATGTGTGCTGAGACGTGTCAGGGAAAGAGCATTAGCGGCAGAGATGAAGTGACCCCTGCTGACTAAACTGCTTTGTTTCAACTTCAATAGCATTTATCCCAATTTCCTCTTCCCTCCTATTCATGAGTCCCCCTTCCATAATGCACCTTTATGTATGAACTATTTCCACTTTTTAATGCGTTTCCCATTCACCCTACTGTGAGGATATCCATGATGAAATAATTAAAGACCCACCTCTTATGAATAATGTGTTTTTGGCGTTTTAAACACGTTTTCTTGATATTTTTTGAGGATGGAGGACATACATAACTGCATTTATATTATTTCTTTATTCAAATGGTTGTGAATCAGGAGAAGAGAAAAAAGTGGTACGAAAAACAACACATTTGTGACATAGAAAATACAACGGCCGGGCCACAAGCTCCCTGTTTTACTCAATTCTGATGTATCCACTTGTATAAAATAGATCCACTGATGTCTGAGCTGGCATCTGACTTGTTGCGCTGTTCATGTTAGCTTGAGTGTGTCAGAGGCTGTAAGCTAGCAAAAGAGCATGTAAATGAGAAGGTAAAAGGGGCGGGGTTGCTCCATACCAATAGTCCCGCCCACAATTCAGAAGCAAATTTCTAATTAGTTCCACAGAAACTATGTCCTAGAAAATGACAGGCATTTTTGATTTTGGCTAAAAGTGGTATAATTATAATTAAAAGACCACTGCAAAGGCTTTGAAACAGATCAAAAGATGGTCAGAGTGGGTCTTTAAGCCAACTTAAGCTCTACTAATGCTACTGTTGTAAACCATTTAACACAGAATCTCCAGTGTTTATGTTCTTGTGATTTGCTGTAATGTTTTAATTGTTAACGCAATAAATGTAATTCCAGCAGATTCTGAAGTAGAAAAGCACCTCGTGCCGCTTTTCGCCTTCAGAATCTGCTGGAATTACGTTGATCATGTTACCGCTTGAAAAGTTAGAGTATGTTAAAGATTTTGTGGTTAAATGTCACCGATTGCGCTTCAGGTTTTGAAGGGTTAAAAAAATCACTCCTATTAAACTGTAACATTAGCCTTTGTCTTGACTATACCACCATTTCTGTAAGAATTTTGATAATTAGGTGATACTTATTGCACTAGCCATTGCTCTTCTATTACACCAACACTGTAGAGAAAAAAAGCCAATTACTACTCAAAAACTAATTATAATAGCATAAAAACCATAAAAGCTGATTTGCAGCAATTATGCCTGAAAAATATCAAGAGTGTTCACTTTTCTAAAGCCAATTACATGTTCTTTTATTCTGAAAATCCATCTTTTCAGTTTTTCTATGCACACGCACATTTGTTTAATTTTCCGAGATGGACGTTGATCACATGTGTCTCATCACAAATTGCCTTTGACCATTAAGAGAGAATCTGGAGAACAGGAGAATTGGTGACAACCAAACCAACCTTTTTATGAATAATCTGTGCAGAAGCGAGGAGCTCCATTAGAGGTGTTACATTTATAAAGAAGTGGCACACAGAGTGTTGATCTCTTTCTTGCAGTTTGTGTTTGATTTTTTTGGTCTGCAAGTCTCTGCTTTGCTTCAGATTTGTATTAAAGATTCTAAGAAAAAAATCAGTAATCTTGCAATCCTCTGCACCTTCTAAAGTGATGCACTGGAGCCATAAAAACACAAAACAAGCAAAACAAGGATGTGTGTGAGTGCATATTTGAAGATACAAACATGTGGACAAAGATTTATAAAAAAAAACAGAGGTTTAAAAAAAACAGATATTGAGTTTTTTAAAAGTATTTTGACTGAAGCCAGCTTTGCTCCAACATTCATCAAAAGACCAAAAAAAAACTAAAGTGATGACAACGTGATGCTGTAAACAGGAGGAGGCGCCTTTTAGAAGCACCACTTTTCTTTTTATTACAGAGACTGATGACATTGTTTAAGCTTTTATGTCTCTTAAACGGCATAAGCATCAATTTGTTGTGGTCTTACTTTTAAGCTGTTGACCTGCACACATTGTTTTTTAGTATTTATTTTTAGTTTTATTTCTTTTTATCTTCAGCTTTTCTATTTCAATGTTTTATGTTAAGACAACGATAACAACACAATAACAATTTTAGAAAAGTTTCTAAGAAGTAATAATTTTTGGAACCACCCATGCCTTGTGAGATAAAATGGGACAAGTGTGTTGGATTAAATCTAGCTAAACAATCTTGCTGTTTGGACCTTCTACCAAGTAAAAACAACATATTACAGTAGGGAAGAAGAGCTTAGGACCACATCAGCTTGAAGGACCTGGAGAAGTTTATTGAGACTTGCTATGTGGGAACCACATAGCAGTTTAGTTTCCGAGCTGCTGTTATTGTGATGTCCTGACTTCACTGATTCTGCCTCAACCTGCTGCTAATGCTCCTTAAAACCCTAACTCATGGTTTGCATGAACCAAGGCCTCAGGAAGAAGATGATTTCCCTCATTGGCAACGTTTCTCGGAACAAAAATAGAAAAAGCGTCTCTCTTTGCCCTCCAAGCATCAGCCAGCTTGGGGATTTAAAATTTGCAGGGGAAACCCAGAGGTTACAGACAGGACTTTCATCCAACAGCAGCTCAAACCACCAGAGGACTTGGAGACCTTCCATAGAGTTCATCACCTCAGGGTGAAAGAGTCTGACAGCCAGCTGTCAAGGCTCATCAACACCAAATATGAGCACTACAAGCAGAAGGAGCTTGTCAAAATCCGGATGAGAGCTGACGGGAAGTAGTTACTGAACAGACTTCCTGTGGAGATCCTAAAAACAAAGGACGATCCTGTTCTGGCTTTGGAGGAAGCACCTCGCCGTCAGGTGCTGAGCCATGGTGGCTGATGACGAGCTGTTAGGCCTTTGCTGGGGCCTATCCAGGCACCGTTGAGCAATGATAAGAAACACCGAGTGGTTTTCCAGTAAATCACAGGGCAGACAAACACACACTCATACCAAAGGGACAATTAACTGAAACTTTCAATAATTTCCACCAGATTTATGACACCACTGCAGTAATAAACCACTTATGTAAAAAAATATTTTAAAGACAAGAACAGCCAATCCTTCTAATATTTGTAAATCACAATCTTAAAAGGTTTAGCTGATATTTCTCAAGATAACAGAATATAATTTCTGAAAATGGTTCAAAAATAATCCAGAAACTCATTCCCTGATGGATTTGGACCATTTTACATGCAAACAGATCTGTCTGTCAGAGCTACTATTTATCAGTAACATCATCAAACCGGACGACTGTTTTAAAAGTACTAACGGTCCAACACTTTTAAGACTTCGGCACATATCCCAAAATGCTGAAAAATGTGGCAAGCTAAATGGGAGCATCTCAGCAAATTCAGCAGGTGGTCGGGTGGCAGTATAATTGAGAAGTGGCAATCGCATTTTTACACACTATTTGGCATTTAAGAGTGCTTTTAAGTTTTTAAGAAAAGGTACAAATCTTACAGTGACCGGACAATTTTTCTTACATTGGTCAGTTGTCACGCAGCCACCCGGTGGCAGTGCAGGGACAGGCTGATTTCGTAATAGTGTCATCTCCAATGCCTACCTGACTGCTGCCATTTAAATTCCTGACTACACCAATGCTTTTCAAAATGGCAAGAAATGTTGAAGAATCTATTGATGCTTCCTCATCGCATGGTGGCAGTTGTCCTTCTGACAGTGGCATAAATTGTCAAAAACCTTACATTTACATTTTATTTTGTTCAAAACTCTCAGAACAGAACAGAAGACATTTAGATCAGGTCTCAGAGGCTCGGATTCACTTGAAACTAAAACCTCTGACAGTAAGATGAACATGATGTGTTCCTGATCCTCTATCTAGATGCTGTGGCAGCAGGTGTGTGCAGATCTGTCAACCTGTCCTTCCAATCACAGCTTCCCTTTCAACTTTGTGCGTTTGGTAACTAGAAGCCACACATACAGAGGGGGAAAAAATATGAGTAGTTTTTATTGCTGTCTATGTAGCAAAAAAAAAAACTATTGCGCTCAATAAGACAAACCAATCAATATCAACCCACTCAAAGTGAAATTTGCTGCAGCTTGGAGGAAGAAAATGAGCCCAAACACGATGCAACTTTGAAAGCGTTCAGTCTGTTTTGTTCCTGATAGCTAAGCCCATCATCTTACATGCTTAATGCAATAGAATGGTGAAATAGAATAACTAAAGAGCATTGTAGTCAAATCTGTGTTGGAAATATATCAATTTAAAGAATCAATGAAGTCTTAAAAACTTGATGAATACAAAAAATAGCTGATTGTTACATATGATGGCCAGCAGGTGTTCACTGACAAATTTGGTGCAAAAATCATGGCAGTTGAAAAAGGTGCAGATTTCAATTAATTTTTTAAATGTAATTGTCTTAATATATGCTCTCCATCATAAGAAAAATGGCACATTAACATGTTTGAAACACCAAAAATTAAACTTTCATCTGAGTAGGTCTTTAAAGAACCTAAAAACCCTTAAAAAATATAATGAACACCAAAAACAATAGTTGTTACAAGATGATC
>NC_050524.1:26518982-26522424 GCF_002922805.2 Oryzias melastigma | reverse complement strand
TTCAGTCTGTTTTGTTCCTGATAGCTAAGCCCATCATCTTACATGCTTAATGCAATAGAATGATGAAATAGAATAACTAAAGAGCATTGTAGTCAAATCTGTGTTGGAAATATATCAATTTAAAGAATCAATGAAGTCTTAAAAAACTTGATGAATACAAAAAATAGCTGATTGTTACATATGATGGCCAGCAGGTGTTCACTGACAAATTTGGTGCAAAAATCATGGCAGTTGAAAAAGGTGCAGATTTCAATGAATTTTTTAAACGTAATTGTCTTAATATATGCTCTCCATCATAAGAAAAATGGCACATTAACATGTTTGAAACACCAAAAATCTAACTTTCATCTGAGTAGGTCTTTAAAGAACGTAAAAACCCTTAAAAAATATAATGAACACCAAAAACAATAGTTGTTACAAGATGATCAGTTCACTTGAGAGTCTATACCACACAACCTTTGCAGGGAAACCTCTGAGGCAACACTCCAACCCATTTCTCTGGCCAGCGGATGAATATTTTTGTTGTGATAACCGAGTGGCTTTCCCAGCTCTTTCTTCTTCTCATCTCTGCTGCTCCTCTCCTTTCATGCACTCCTCCACGTCTCGCCTGCTGGCTGTAAACACACTGCATATTTGATAGATTCTTTGATTCAGAGTTCTTGGCCTTCCTGTCTGAAACGGTTAATGTACAGTATTGGAGGAAACATCGGGATATTGATTTTTGTGTCGACCTTCAGTGGTCTTTTTGTTTAATTCGGGGCAGAAAGTTTGCTTTTCCTCTGCTTTGTAAAGATGTGCTTTCAGCTCCTGTCTTCAGGAAACATTTCTGTGTTGATGATCACCTGAGAATGTCAGTGGGTGCATTTGCATTTAAAAATGGAGAATTCTTAAACACTTGAACCTTATCAAAATCCAGACATTCTGAGCACAGATTTTTTTTCAACTTGTATTACTTATTAATATTTATAAAAGCAATAAAAGCTTGTTGTTATTTGAGGACCACTCATTGTAATGTGCTTATCTAAATCATACATTATATACCAGCAAAATATGCATATGGTGAATTGACAGAGCAGTTTTGCAAACTTCTCAGTAAATGTCAAGTCACTTTTAATACAAAAAAAAAGTGATGTGCAGCCTTCATGTTATTTTCCAGTCTGCTCTGGAGAAAGGAGAATTGTTATTCAGCCACAGAGTGGTACACATTTGCCGCTCGGACTGCAACTGGGAGATATTCCTGTGCAGACGAGGACCAGTCCACCTTAAAACCTTTAGTGTTAGTGCTGTGAGTGCAAAATATGCTTCACATCATTGTGGCACTGACAAACTGCTTGACTTTACTAAGCTGGGGAAAGAGAACTGTGCCAGCGTTTATCAGATTTTCTTGGTAAAAGGAAACAAAACAGTTAAAAAAACTGGGATGGAGAGATAAACTGTATCCTAGATGAGTGTGGTCTAAATAACAGTCTGTATCTATTGAGTCAAACGTCCCTTACTCCTGTAGATCTTAGAGAATCCCATTTGCATCCCTAATAGTTGACTTGGTTGGACTTTTTGCCTTCTTTTTCAGGGGCAATCTTTATTTCGTCTTTTTGCTGCTCCCTAGGACTATAAACCTTTTGGTCTTCCTTTAGGCCTCTTTCCTGGTAGCTCCAACCCCTGTATTTTGGGTATAGGACCACCAAACCATCTCAGTCTGCTTCCCTGCATTTATCTCCAAAACATCTACCATGATCTCTGATGGATTCATTCCTGATCTCATCCATCCCGGTCACCCCCAAAGAGAACCTCAACATTTTCATCTCTGCAATGTCCAGCTCTGCATCTAGTCTCTTTCTCAGTTTCTGTCATTTACACACAATCTGTCTTGCTGCTTCTGATCTTCATTCTCTTTCCTTCTCCAGGGGCAAACATCCACCTCTGTAAATTGTATTCCACCTACACTAACTATAGATCATGATGTCATCTACAAACATCATGGTCCTCAGAGATTCCAGTCTTAAATCTGATGCTTTTTGCAGTCCCACCTCCACCTTGAACTCTTCTGTCACACCCATTGATATATATTCTTGACTGGACATATCAAGGTATTGACATCACCCATAGAAAACGTCTTACCCCCGGCGCTCACTAAATCAGGCCAGAGCCATCTCCATCACTTCCTGATCGTCTGCTGTCATTTTGTAAGCCGTTGACAGTAATTGATCCGAGTTGGTCTGAGTTATATTTTTTGAGGAACTACCGTTGTCAATCATGGGTGAGTGGAAGGCCACACCCCTCCCACAAAAGCGGCTCAAGAGAATCTGTCAATTAAACATTCTAGGTGGGATGATAGATACCACATGCTTTTACTGAAGCATCTGATTGGTCAGTTTGTAACTTCAATAGCTTGTAATAGACAAAAAATATATAGAAGATGAAGAAAGCATCAGAATAATGGTTATTCTGACAATGAAAATGACAGAGAAATAACTGTCTTTTTTCAATTGAAGTCTATGTGACTTTGAACTTCTTGGAGCCAGTACTAGAGGGGAGGGGTTGGTTTGTCCAGTGATTATAAAATTAATGGTCACACCTACAGAGCATCTGACCACTGACTCCCAGCTCTCACACATGTCCTAAACAACTGCAATGTCACTCCAGACTCCCTTCTCCAAACTATGACTCCTCTGTCTGTATCCTATCACAGGCTTTATCTATATTTCTACAAAGACACAATGCAGTTTGTGTGTTCTTTCCAGAAGGAAATATTACATCTGTGGTTCTCTTTCTTTGAATAAAACCACATTGTTGCTCAAAAATATTCCCCTCTAACGTCATTCTAGTTTTTTTCTATTCTTTCCAATAACTTCATTGTGATACATCGACTATTCCTCTGTAGTTTCTATGAATCTTCCTCTTTCTCTTTCATCTCACACTTAAAGATTTTGTCAAACAGCTCAGTCCAAAGACTCCACGGCCATCGTTCCATACCCTCAACGTCCTTGTCTGTCTCCCTCCAGAATTTCTCTGTCTCCTCAAGATCCCACTCTACTTTGGGGATCATAATAACCTCTGACAACATTCAACATCACACCTTCAACCAACGGATTCATCGCCCTATCTGACCTCTCTTCACCTCCAGAACCTTCTTAGTAAACTCCCCCTTTTGTTTTCTTTCCACCATAATAAAACAGCTTGAAGATTCTCAAAATCTATATGCCTTACTGCCATTCCGTCACTGGACATCTACTTTTTTTCTATCATGTTTGCTTTCTCTGAAACCTTATTCTCTTTCCATCTGCTCTCCAAACACACAGGAGATCTACCTTTCTTCTTTCCATCATGTCCACCAACTTTCTACTTTTCTTTGTCAAAGACTCATCATCCAAGGTTCCCATTCCAAGTCCTTGACTGCTGTCTTTCCTTTGGTAAACATACCTTCATTGTCTCCTTCTTCCAC
>NC_050524.1:26514055-26517454 GCF_002922805.2 Oryzias melastigma | reverse complement strand
TTGGTCAGTTTGTAACTTCAATAGCTTGTAATAGACAAAAAATATATAGAAGATGAAGAAAGCATCAGAATAATGGTTATTCTGACAAATAAAACGACAGAGAAATAACTGTCTTTTTTCAATTGAAGTCTATGTGACTTTGAACTTCCTGGAGCCAGTACTTCCTTAGAATGTAAGAGGGGAGGGGTTGGTTTGTCCAGTGATTATAAAGTTAATGGTCACACCTACAGAGCATCTGACCACTGACTCCCAGCTCTCACACATGTCCTAAACAACTGCAATGTCACTCCAGACTCCCTTCTCCAAACTATGACTCCTCTGTCTGTATCCTATCACAGGCTTTATCTATATTTCTACAAAGACACAATGCAGTTTGTGTGTTCTTTCCAGAAGGAAATATTACATCTGTGGTTCTCTTTCTTTGAATAAAACCACATTGTTGCTCAAAAATATTCCCCTCTAACGTCATTCTAGTTTTTTTCTATTCTTTCCAATAACTTCATTGTGATACATCGACTATTCCTCTGTAGTTTCTATGAATCTTCCTCTTTCTCTTTCATCTCACACTTAAAGATTTTGTCAAACAGCTCAGTCCAAAGACTCCACGGCCATCGTTCCATACCCTCAACGTCCTTGTCTGTCTCCCTCCAGAATTTTTCTGTCTCCTCAAGATCCCATTCTACTTTGGGGATCATAATAACCTCTGACAACATTCAACATCACACCTTCAACTTCCTGCAACGGATTCATCGCCCTATCTGACCTCTCTTCACCTCCAGAACCTTCTTAGTAAACTCCCCCTTTTGTTTTCTTTCCACCATAATAAAACAGCTTGAAGATCCTCAAAATCTATAAGCCTTGATGCCTTTCCATCACTGGACATCTACTTTTTTTCTATCATGTTTGCTTTCTCTGAAACCTTATTCTCTTTCCATCTGCTCTCCAAACACACAGGAGATCTACCTTTCTTCTTTCCATCATGTCCACCAACTTTCTACTTTTCTTTGTCAAAGACTCATCATCCAAGGTTCCCATTCCAAGTCCTTGACTGCTGTCTTTCCTTTGGTAAACATACCTTCATTGTCTCCTTCTTCCACCAACAGTAGTCCAACTTCCACCCTGTAGTTCCGTTTGTGATTTCAATTTGGTTTTTACGTCAAATACCATTCCTGACCCAACCCTCTGTATTCAACCAGACTTGGGACGAGCACATGAAAGTACTGGACTTATCCCCGTCGTGGCTGCTTCAACATTTGGACTCACATTTACACTGAAAAAAAATCCACAAATTTTCTTTTTTACAGCCAGTGCTTGAGACATATTTTCCCCTCAAGTCCAGCGTTTTAATTTGTGGCGGTCTCACTCAGGAATCAATGTAGATGAGAGATCTTTTGGGCAGTGACTGATACTTTCATAGGCTTCTGTTTCAGGGGTAAATGCTAACTGAATGTTATGACAAATCCCCCTCTGACTCACACATGTCTTCTGCAGGTTTTCTTTGTCTGTTTTTTTTCTGTCTTCTTCTGTTTCTTCATCTCTACGCCCACTTGTCTTTTACTAGCCCACAATCTCAGTGGGAAGGAGGGACAGACGCTACTTAGCAAATGCTCCTGCTGGCTTGGTGTTAGTTTTAGTGTCAAGTTTGGCATGTGCAAGTGTGAGCAAGTCCCCTAAAAATGGCCATTATGAGAAAAAGCAGATAGATCTCGGTACATCACGTCGCTCCCAGCGGGGACGCCCTGAGGACTTGACACATAAGTAAACAGTTGGTCTGGAGACAAGCTGATTCTCCAGGATTCATCACCAGTTAGGTTCAGCTTCAAAGTCGCCACACGCATTTGCGTTCACACTACAGGGCTGCTGGAAAAGGATGGAACTGTTTGCTTTGAAGCATTTAGGGTAATTTGCTGATTAAAAACGGCACTCATCAAATACATTAGATAATTGCTGCTCTTGTAAAGGTGCAGTCACTAAATACCCCATAAGACTTGTGTCTAATTTGATTCATGGATGTAAACCTCATGAGGCTTACAAGAAATCTGAAGTGACTAATCAGTCAATATGCTTTAAGGAAATCTATCAATTGAGTTTTTAAAAGTCTTAGAAAGCCTTTGCCATCCAGGAACTTTTCAGGTTCCTGGACCCAACCCAGCTACTGTTGATGGTTCATGGCAGGGAACACCCTGAATAGGTCATGTGTAGACAGAGGTGTAGTCTTAATCATACTTTCTAAAGAGATTAGTATAATTAGGACACAAATTGGATGTGTAAAAAGATCTTAAACAAAAAAATGACCACCGCTTTTTTTAATTATTATTTTTATTTTTATCAAAACTTTGAATAAAATTGTTTTGCTTTTTTTGTTTGTTTGTTTTCTGCTCTTTTCACTGAAGTCCATGTGTGTGTCATATATTTGTGGTCAATTATGTTGTGTTCACGTGTCATGGGATTTTCAAATGATCCGGGTAAACATTTTTGAGACACAGGACAATCATAACGGCACAAAATTGAACCAAAGTCTTAAAACTCAGATGATGAATTTATAAATCTGTCCTCATTTTTGGAAATCATAACTTGATCAATCATGACAGTCATCAAGCATTGATCAGCTATAAGCTGACACTCATCAGTACTTCTGCATCAGGGGATGAGGATGAACCGAGAAAACTGAAGGTGAGCCTCAAACAACATGAAAGAGAGTTAAAAAATGGGACTTCAAAATAAATGTGGTTCTTTCTTTAGATCGAAGCAATCATTTTGGTGCTTTTGTTTTATGCTACTATAGCGATGCTTTTTTTTGTTTGGAAAAAAAGTGAAAGATTTTAAGGATCATTCCTTATAAAAATGTTTTTGTGAAATTTTATGTTGAAAAGCATTTGTTTTGGTGATGTTGGAATAATGTTTGGTCTCTATTCATCTTTGCCTCATTAGTTTCCTAAAAGTTTTTAAGTGAAGTTTTGGCACAATTTCAATAAGGAGGACTTCCCTAACTTCCAGAGCCTAACCCTGGGCTTCCATAGCAAGCTTGTGCCAGTTATTATACAATGATTTTTTTATTTATTTTTTTCTCCCTCTCTGTAGAGTTTTTATAGACCCATAACTTCATAATAAAGCATGTAGTCTATTTTGGTAAAATACAACGTTTCTATAAACATTATGAGTAAAGTCAGTGAGAATTATTATTATATATGCATATTATGTATGCTTCTTGAACTATTGGACGCTGCTTTTTAAACATATTTCTGTGTGACGCCCTCTGTTTTTATCAACAAGGTTTTAATGTCTTGATGCATAATTGTAATGACAGACTACACCAGTGTGTGTTCCTCTGAATGGGATGTTTTCCATCTCTTACTTTGCATCTTTTCAGTGTCCTTATAAAAACAAGAGAAATCTTTT
>NC_050524.1:26512798-26514033 GCF_002922805.2 Oryzias melastigma | reverse complement strand
GTACCTAAATTTCATTGTAGCATCTACAATGACAATAAAGGCATTCATTCATTCATTCATTCATTCATTCATTCATTCATTCATTCAACATGATTTATTTTCACACTTTTTAGTATTTCTGAACACATTCTGCTCAGCTGATCCCTGTAGTTAATGTAAAACAGTCTGGATGCATTCACTATACACACAAAAGCATATGAATAGATGATGTTCAGTTTTAAACGTCTATGGTGAGTTTGCACAAGCATGAATGCGTTGGCGTGTCTTGTGTAGCGTGTGAGGTGCAACCATGCAGAGACTAGTGGACTGCGTTTCAAGTATTGAAATGTTGGAGCACTTTCTCTGCTTTAAAGTAATGAGGAATAGAAGAAACATGCAGAAGGAAGGAAGAAAAAACAGTTTAAATTTACACATGCATGAAGGTGGAGACTGAAGAATCACCTCCAGCTTCTCTGCATGAAGACAAGTACAAAAAGAACCTCACACTTGTTTTTTTATGTTATCTGCAGTGAGGAAAATAAATTAAATGTTTTTACATAAAGTTTGTTTACCTTGCCTTATGTGTTCAGTAATGTGTGCATGCATTTAAGTGATTTTGTTTGTGCAGAAGAGCTGCCATGGAGACTCAGTACAACCTATATTTATGGTCACATTCATGAGGCAAAAGCTCAGGTGGAACGCTCAAATAATAATAATAATAATAATAAATCACAGTAAAAGCTAGGAAAAAATACATATCCTGCAGAAAATATTTGATTGCTGTCTAGCTGATGTGCAGAAGAAAAAATACAGAAAAGAGGAAGATTGCTGAAGAAGAGTTATATCAGTTTGATTAGTGCCAGTAAAAACAAAGACGACATAAAGCAGAAAATGTGAAAAGATGAAAGAACTTTTCCATCACCAAGTCTATATGGCAGCCTAACATCACTGCAGTCAAACTTGGCACCATCAGCAATTAAAAGGATAAAACTATCAAAAAGGAACATAGTAAAATACACAACGTCAAGAAAAACTTATAAAACAAAAAAAACCAAATCAGCAAAGTAGTCTTATGTTGTCAGAATCCTGTATAACATTTAGTTTTAGAACATTTTTTTAAATTTAAATAGTAAAATTCACTATATTTGAACACCGGAAGTAAAATACATGTTTACAAGATCTAAAAGATTCTGAAAAATTCAAAATGTTTTTAAGAACATATCCAAGGAAGTTTTAAACATCTTGAACTACATGAA
>NC_050524.1:26510945-26512194 GCF_002922805.2 Oryzias melastigma | reverse complement strand
GAACATAGTAAAATACACAACGTCAAGAAAAACTTATAAAACAAAAAAAAAACAAATCAGCAAAGTAGTCTTATGTTGTCAGAATCCTGTATAACATTTAGTTTTAGAACATTTTTTTTAATTTAAATAGTAAAATTCACTATATTTGAACACCGGAAGTAAAATACATGTTTACGAGATCTAAAAGATTCTGAAAAATTCAAAATGTTTTTAAGAACATATCCAAGGAAGTTTTAAACATCTTTAACTACATGAAAAATTGACACTGAATGACTAACAAACCAAATAGTTGAGCTTCTCTTCAAATACCCACTCTAATCATCTTTTGATGTTTTTTTTTCTTTAAATGTGTAATTTTTAGCCAAAATCAAAAACGTATTTCGTTTTCTCTGACTTAGTTTCTGCAGAGTGGCAGGAGTTCATTAGAAATATGCCTCTGAGTTGTCAGGAGAGCAACCCCGCTCCCTTTCCCCTTCCTGTTACCGAGAGTTCTCTGTTTAATGGTTTCCCACTTGTACTGTCATTTTTATGTCACATATAAGCTATTTGCCAAACAACATTATTTCCTGTGCAACTGATTCACCACAATTTCAATAAAGAAATACTCAGAAATTGAATTTTGAGCCTAAATCTTTTAATACATGTCCTCTATTGAGAGAAAAATACTACATAAACATCCTAAAATATGCTCAAAAAATATTTTTTTATTGAAGTGCATCTTTAAATGTAATGAAATGTTTAATTATGAAGACTATTAAGTTTTATAGCTTTGAATATTGCTCTTTTTATGAAAGGTCTACAACACTTGTAAATGTGCATTTGGGGCTTCCAAAATCAAAACTCTCACGCTCTTGTGCAGTTATGCAAGTCTTTGCAACCAATTGCAGTCTTATGAACTTTGAAAGTTATAAATTGATCATCCTGGATATATGCAGCTGGAATTTTGGGACACCAAGGCTTTCAAGTAACGGAATAGAGCTGTGATGGAAAAAGCCTGGAGCAAGATTTGAGAAATTTGCACCTCTTCAGCATTTCGCACCAACCCTTTTCCAACTGTAGGTGGCGCACATGTGCTAGTTAACAGTAGAAAAAGCAAAAAAAAGAAGAATCCCCTCCTTGTTTTCCAGTGTGACCTATTCATATATATATATATATATATATATATCAAATCAAATATACTTTATTGTCCCGAAGGAAATTTGTCATGGATTTCACAGTGCCAGTGGCTGCATGGCTACATTCACACATA
>NC_050524.1:26508416-26510923 GCF_002922805.2 Oryzias melastigma | reverse complement strand
GTAACTTCGGGAGGGGAGGTGATACTGAATCCAGCCAGGTGTGATAACTGTAGAAAATCTAGCAAAAGGACCAGATAAAAGCTCAAATACTCGTCTGCAAATGTGAACACATAATAACAATAACACACTGCACCAGAAGCTTAGAAAACTCTAGTGCTGCAGAGCATCCTGGACAGAGACCCTCTGCAGACTCTGATATTGCCAGTCTACAGATGACTTTGGCAAATCTCCGCACTGCAAAACCAGACAAAGAAACAGTGTGGAGCCGAAACAAAGCAGGAAGTAAAACGAGCAGCTAAGTGTTCCTACCTGGAGATGCCAGAACACTCACAGAACCGTGCAACATGGAGACAAACCTGGAAGAGAAATGTGAAATGTGAGATCTCAGGTGGAGAGCTGGAACCTTCTGATGATCAGAGGAATCAAAATGTTTATTAAACCACCAAAAACTACAACTCCTTCACATTTGGCATGATTGAAAAGCTTCAAACAACCCCAAAAGGTGTTCATTCAGTAGAATGCAGTATTTGGGAGGTATTCAGTTTAGGAATTTTGTTTACAGAGAATAAATTTGCATTGCTGCTAGGTAAGAGGATGTGGGGCAGGTGTCAGTGAGTTGAGTGATAAACCAGAGAGACTGACTTTACCTGTGCAGCAAGAGGAACATTTCACCTAATGTACCTGTACACAATGTAACAGCAACTCTGAGAGGTTTCTGTGACTCTCTGCAGCTCAGACTGACCTCTACTCTCAAACACTTTCACAAAAATGCTCTGGATAAAAAACACGGATTCAAACTGAAGTCAAAGCTGGCGCTCTCGCTGCTGTTCCTTTGACACTAAACTCATTTGCGAGCTGATTCAGCGCAGGCGTTGTTGTCCAGAAGCCGCTACAATGGGATTGCTTTGACAGATACGCTTGACTGCAGCTAAAAATTGCTTTTAATGCCACAGTGGTTTCACAAAGATGGTGATAATTGTGGTTAGTCACCCTAAAGTTTTCACCCGCTAATTATAAAGGGATTTACATGAAAGCAGCAGAGTTCAGGTGAAGGAACAATAAGAAGCAGGTGATACTGTTCACAAGGGAAGCAACCTATAATCAAGAGCTAATGTGAGGGTTTATAAGAACAAAAATGCTGACAATAAATACTTAAAAAAAAATAAAAAATCACTGTAAGGTAATAAACTTTCAGTGTTACAGTTTTGTGTTAAATTTATGACTTAAAAAAACCTTAAAAAGTTTAGATTCTTATTTACAAAAATAGGATAAAATGCTCAGTAAATTCAGTTTGTTGAATAGATTTGGGTAAAATAACAAAGTCTGAGGTGAACTGCAGTAAATAATAATAAAGACAAAAAACAAACAATAAATCTAACCACCATAAAAGCCTGTTTCGGTAAAAATTTGCATTTTATACAAAGTCAACTTACTGAGCTTCATTTTTTTAAGATGTTCTTCTTTTGATGTGTGTAATGCTACCGGAATTTATGAAGAAGCTAAACCTCCAGTCTATAGATTAAAGCTAGGATCTTAGATTACTTGCAAGTGAACACTGGTGTGGTTGGGTAACAATACAACCTATGTATAGAGATAATATAATATCATTCCATTTGTGTGTGCATAATTCTTGATTTGCAACTGTGTCTGTCCATTTGCGTGTAACTTTGGATTTGTGAGCGTAATTCTTGCTTTGTAACGCATACAATATATTTTGTGCACAAGTGTGTGTACTTGCAATTGTGTAGTCACATGTACAACAATTACAAATTATAATTTACATGAGCACAACTTAAAATCACACTAGCTTGAAACTAACTACACATAAAAATCCTTAAAAATTACGCACAAATCGATCATTATGCACACATAAAACCACTTTCGTGCACAAATCTGAGGTGTGTTAGTGATGCGTTTAAATGCTGCTAGAATGCTGGGTCATCAGAGTTTTCCTTTCAGCTGCTTTGAACTTAGATTCTAATATCTGGTGAGTCAACAATATAATTTTCCCACTTTCTTAAACAGACATGCACCAATAATTAATATAATGGCTGGAATTTTCATTGTTCATTGTAGTTCTTGCTTTGATTTTTTGTTGCTTTTTTTTTTCTTTTTGACAAAACTCATATATTATTGGGAAATGTACAGTTTTTGCTGCTCTTGGAGTCAATTTCCTGTATTTCCGTTGCTATGCAGGAGGATGCAGAGAAAAGCTAAACTCAAACATAGTAATCTCTTTTAGCTAAAGCACGTCGTGGTGTGACTGGTCAGAAGGATTAAAACAGAATGCCGTGGTACTGCTGTTACCTGCAGCTGCTCAGGTGTGAATTGGGGTTTGCAACAAAAGTGATGTACATAACAAACAGGAAGACTGAACAGCTTTAAGCAAAAATCATAAAAGGTTAGGAAATCCTCCTGAGATGTTGTCAGGAGGTTGGGGTGCGTGTCCCGCTGTGATAAGCTGAGGATGGGCATGACTCGTGGTTTGTCATATTTGTTCTCTATTT
>NC_050524.1:26502862-26506654 GCF_002922805.2 Oryzias melastigma | reverse complement strand
GGTAAAAAAAACAAAGTCTGAGGTGAAAGACAAAAAAAAAACAAACAAACAATAAATCTAACCACCATAAAAGCCTGTTTCGGTAAAAATTTACATTTTATACAAAGTCAACTAACTGAGCTTCATTTTTTTCAGATGTTCTTCTTTTGATGTGTGTAATGCTGTCTGAATTTATAAGGAATCTAAACCTCCAGTCTATAGATTAAAGTTAGGATCTTAGATTACTTGCAAGTGAACCAGTGTGGTTGGGTAACAATGCAACGCATTTATAGAGAGAATATGGTATCATTCCATTTGTGTGTGCATAATTCTTGATTTGTAACTGTGTCTGTCCAATTTATGTGACTTTGGATTTGTGAGTGTAATTCTTGATTTGTAAGGCATACAATATATTTTGTGCACAAGTGTGTGTACTTGCAATTGTGTAGTCACATGTGCAAAAATTACAAAATATAATTTACATGAGCACAACTTAAAATCACACTAGCTTGAAACTAATTACTCATAGAAATCCTTAAAAATTACGCACAAATCGATCGTTATGCACACACAAAACCACTTTCATGCACAAATCTGAGATGTGTTAGTGATGCGTTTAAATGCTGCTAGAATGCTGGGTCATCAGAGTTTTCCTTTCAGCTGCTTTGGACTTAGATTCTAATATCTGGTGAGTCAACAATATAATTTTCCCACTTTCTTAAACAGACATGCACTAATAATTAATATAAAAATGTCTAAATATGCATGTTTAAACACTTAACACTGAAGTCTCTCTATTTTCTTATTGCTCCCTTGTGGCTGTGATTTTCCCTTCTCTTCTGCGAGTGCCACTTCCCAGTCAAGGTGAGAGGAGGTGGCCCAAGTCATTCTTCGACACCCAAAGAGCGGACAGATTTGATCAGCCCTACGTCCCTAGAGAGCCGGGTGTAAAGCTGATCAATTGTGAAGGCGCTGGTGGGAAAAGCGCAGTCCGAAGGGAGTGATGAGGATAGAGAAACTTCATTGTTATGCATATTTAGACTTTTTATATTAATTTTCAGGGAATTTCTCTTTCAGAAAATGGGAAAATGTCAAGTTTCACCAGATATTCACAATCTAATTTCAAAGCTGCTGATAAGAACACTCTGATGATCCAGCATTTAAACGCATCATTTACACACAAACTTTGGAGATGTGAAAAGTCTCACATCAGATTTATGCATAAATGTGGTTTTGTGTGTGTGTAACAAATTATTTGTGCGTAAATTTTAAAGATTCGCGTGTGTAGTCAGCTTTAAGCTGTTGTAATTTTGTGCACTTGTGCATTGTATATGGAATTTTTTGTATTTTGTAATTTCTGTACATGTGAATACACACTTGAACAGTTACGCACATTGTAGTTCTTGCAGTGATGCTTTTATTGCGTTTTTTTTCTATTTAACAAAACTCATATATTACTGGGAAATGTACAGTTTTTGCTACTTTTGGAGTCGATTTCCTGTATTTCTGTTGCTATGCAGGAGAATGCAGAGAAAAGCTAAACTCAAACAGAGTAAATCTCTTTTAGCTAAAGCACGTCATGGTGTGACTGGTCAGAAGGATTAAAACAGAATGCCGTGGTACTGCTCAGCAGCGTGACCCCGAGCAGCGTGAACCGCTGCTCGGGGTCGTACCACCCCGGGCAGCGGTTCACGCCATTTGTCCTGAAGTAGTTCAGTCCTTTCTGTTAGAAAACAAACGAGACTGTGAAAAATCTCCCACAATTCCCGGCTGTTCTCATTAGAAACACACTTAATTAGCTTTAAAAGGTCAAGACCAGGTTTTTTATTTTACCTTTTTAAACGTTGTGTCATTTTAAACAGGCAAACATCCGCACACTAACACAAAGTAATCAAACTAACAGGCCTTTGGGAATTCATCAGCAGCCGTCGCTAATCCATCCGTTCCTCCCCTCCGCCCTCCCCGAGTCTGCCTTACCCTTCTCTAATGGCCTGTGTGTATAATTTACTTCTTTTTCTTAGACACCTTGAATTATGGGATGTTTAAACGAGGCCCTTCAGGCAAACAGGAAGTGTTTGATGGCGTTTCTGATTTTTCTGAGTGCATGTTGAGTCCCAGGGAGCCCGTTTGGACTGCATGTTGCATTTTTTTCTTTCTTTGGACAGCTGTACTGTACCGGGCCGGGCCGTACGTGAATTATTGAGTGAAAGTCTTGTGTGTTTGCTTGTGCTTCAAAGTGTGAAAATATATGCATTCGTCAGGCAGCCCTGTTTCTCTGGGAGGATCAATCCTCTCCACGTCGATTCGAGAAGCAGGCTGACGTTTTTGGATAAGCCCAGAAGTGAACGCCAGCGGTAAAAGAAGGCCGGTGAGCGTTCTCATTCCTCTAATCCCCGTCTGCCCTTTTCGCCCAACTCTTCCATCTTTTACTTCACCCTGCAGTTGCAGAAAACATTCCCCCCACATTTGAATACAGAACAATGCGGTGAGAAGGAAAGAAGGAGGTGTTGCTCATCTGCTCCTAACAGCATGCAGAAATCCTGAACCTCATCCCAGCCACATCTGGGCTGTCGGGGGGGTTGATAAACTGAACTCAGATACATTGTGACACGCTGCAGCTGATGTGGGCTATTTTTGAAAAGATGCTGTGCGTGTCAGATGCACTTTGGTGAATAAACAGTGAAACTATCAAAGCATTTCTAACAAAGAAGAGGTTTTTTTTGCAGCTTTGTGCCAAAGTGTAACCAAAATTAAATCCATTTAACTGAATGTTGAGTAATCTTATTCCTGTATATATTGTTTTATTAAACTTTTTTAATAAAAAGCTTTCATTTGAGATTACCAGTCTGTTTCAAGGGAGTCCTGGCCTAGCCAATGGGACTCATCAATTCAAAGCATTAAAAAAAATCAGTACAATTTAAAAACTATTTAAATTATTTAGAGAGCCTTCAAATACAATGTGAAAAAATTAGGGCACCCTATGAAAGCCTGTGTATTTTCCCACATATTCGGATACATAAACTTAATAACAATTTGAACATAATTGAGTGATTCAAGTAAACTTGACATTTTTAAGCCTATTTAGGACTTTCTGTGAAATATAATTTCTGCTTATGCTTCAGTTTAGACACTTCACAGAGAAGACACATTTAAGAGACTGTTAGATGCCAAAAGAAAGTGTCTCAATGACCCCAAACTTTAACCTCCATTGTTTGCACCATTAAACTCAAAAATAAAAAGCAAAAATCTATAAATATCTAACTAAAACATTTACAAGTTACATATTTCATTTTAAAGCCTCGAGTAATAGTTTACACACACTTATTCGGAGTAGATATTTTTAAATTCCAGTCCTTTTGTAATGTATTCTTGGATGTGAGGGCAGAGAACTGAAATGCTACTTTTCTAGTCAATAACATAATTCCTGAGAACGTAAAAAGTAAATAATGGGAGCCTCGTTAAATCATTATATTCATAAATTATAATGAGTGAAACAAAAAGTCTCATTCTCAAATGTCGATTGCTCACAAATGAATAATCAAGCAGGACAAACATATTGATCGGTCCATAACAGTGAACTCATATAATGGCGGTCTGGTTGGCCACATTTATTCAAGCTAAACTGAAAAACAGTGTGGCTTCATGTGATGTTTCCCTGAACATTTTCCTCCAAATTTCTTCTTCAGACATTCACTTTTACTGTTGTCCTGTACTCTGGCTGAGAGAACTGCCACTCAGCTGAGGTTTTCATGTTTTTGTCCTTTCAAGCTGGAGACCTGACCCCACTTCGCCTCAACAGTTGGAAACCTTTTA
>NC_050524.1:26498338-26502820 GCF_002922805.2 Oryzias melastigma | reverse complement strand
CTCCTGAATGTAAAACCTGTTTTTTCTCTCGAAAACAAATTGGTCAGAACCAATCAGAGGAGGTCAGATGGTCACATGGCTAGGAGTATATTCTGCATCAAGGGATACTAAATTTAGCCTCCTCTGGCTCGCCAAATTTGCCACCAGCAAAGTGTTTCTGTCTCATCAAATCAAATAGGTTTTGACCATTAACTGTATAAGAGAACTGGACTGAGTGACCCCTCCCCCATGGCGTTCAAAACGGGAAGTTCCTGCTGGCTCCAAGAAGCCAAAATATTCTTTGTCTTCACTCTATTTGTCAGAATAACCATTCGTACTTTGCTACTTTTTTTAACATGTTCTTGATAATCCTATTTTTTTCCATGATATTTTTTCAAGTTTTAAAATGGCCAATCAGAGGCCTCAATAAAATAAGGTGGTCTCATCTGTCATCCATCCATCCATCCATGCATCTGTCTATCCATTTATCCATCTATCCAGCCTCCAAATCCCTTCTACTACTGAGTAAAGTCAGGGTACACCCTGCACAGGTTATTTGGCTGTTGCAGAGTTTCTTGCAAACAAAAAACAAATTTCAATCAAATACTAATATAAAACTAGAAACTTTGAGGAAAAACAGCAACGATACTTTTTGCTTAATATTCAGAAAATGAAAAAACGAAAAAAAAAAAACAGTGAAACACTGATCAATAGCTTAATGTGGTAGCAGTCAAACTTAGCTGATCCATAAAACCTGTGAAGCACGTGTCAAATTGTGCACTCTCCACATCCTGTAAGCTCAAACAAGATGAACAAAACCATAAAACAAAGAATAGAAAGATAAAAACAAAGCTGAGTGATAAAACCAGGAGGCTTGGACTGAAAAGTGTTTGTTGGGTGAGAGGAGCATAAATGTGTGAACAGAATCCTGCTGAGAACAGTGGAAATGAACAGGAAGAGAACTGGAAAGATAAAACGGCAGCAAAAAAGGTCAACCTTAAAAACATTCAGTGATTTGTGATTTTAAGACAAACATAGATGGCTTTAGAATAGAAAGACATTTGAGGACCCACTCCAATCATCTTTTGAGCTCCTTTAAAAGTGTTTTCAGTGGTCTTTTTATCATGATTATGCCATTTTAGCCAAAATGCAAAAAAAAAAAAAAAAAAAACCTTACAGTTCAGTGCACTTTATGATAAAAAGTTTGAAGAGTAGAAAGCACATGCATCTAGGCATGCTTAGCCATCTACAAGTGGATTCATCAGAATGGAGCGGAGCAGCTCCAGCCAACAAGGCCAAGTGGGTCACAAATGATTTAAAAGTGGTCAGAAAATGTGGGCCCTGAATAGGTTTGTCCGCAGCTTCTGTGGTGACCCCTCCTGTGTTTGCCCACACTGGCTTAAGTGGGCTGGCTCGCTATGCTAACAGTCGCCTGGCAGAGCTAGCAAGGTTTGCTGTCTATCGGGCAGCAGGTTAGCATTGTGAGACATTATAGGACTAGACTTTTTGCCTACTTTTAACTATACGGGGCCTCCTACATAGCTTTGCTAGCTTGTGGCTATTTTTCATGTAGCGAATTTGCTTTTTTTCAAGCTCCATTTTTGTCCTGATTCACAACGACTTTCAGAAAAACTCCAAAATGCATTTTTTTTAGCTAAATTTTCTTAATAAAAGCTCCTCCATCATCAGTAAAATGCCACAAGAAAAACACCAAAAAAGATCAGAGTAGGTGTTTCAAGTCCCTCTCCAACCATATTTCTTTCATTTGTGAAATAGTTCCCAGTGATCTTTTAATTATGATTATGTCATGTTTAAGCTGTGTAGTTTTTAGACATATTTTCTGCAGAGCAGCAAGACCTCATTAGAAATTTGCTTCTGTGGGACTGTTGGCGCAGAGGTAAGCCTAGGCTGAAATCCCAGCATGCCTTTTTTAATCCTCTACTACGTTAGCCTACAGCTCCTCATAAGGCCCAAACTAATATTAAAGCAGCAAAAAAATGGCGAGAATTATCTGAGCTATTCAGCCGTTCAATTTGGAACCGCTCAGACGAGGAAAACAAAGACGTCAATGGATCTATTGGTCTTCAAGTGACGGATTTAGAATTGGAGAAGGGAGGATTTTGGCCCATCCGTGGCAGTTGCTGCGTCACAAACCAGAGTTTTTTCAAACCGCAGGTTTTCATTTCCTCCAGATCCAAGAAGATATAAATAAAGAAATACACATAAGTTTTAATCTTAAATTCTCTTAGATACTATGTCCCCCATTACGAGAAAAATTAATCAAAAATATGTTAAAATCATCCAAAAGGTGTTTTTTCCAGCAGTGAATTTTTAATAATACAGTAAGAGAAGTAAAAATTGTTGTATTACTATAAACATATTATAAACCAAACCTTCTAATTACTATATCAGTGATTAGAATGATATTATGAACACACTTGTAACATTTATTGGTAGTTTGAATGAGCAAATATGAATCTAAAAGATTTTTAAATGAATAAAAGATGCGGTGAAAGAAGTGTTGTTTTCAGCTTTCTTTCAAACTCTCCCTTTTCATCTGCTTCTCTCACAGAGATAAATTGATTACAGAGATATGGCTCATTAGGAGGCTGCATGCTTCAGGTCTAACAAGCTTCTTAGTGGGAGCATTCAGCCGAGGGCTCGTTAAGGTGTGTTAACGGTCGTCTTAAGTGCTTCATGGCGGTTTTTGTGTGGTCTCTGTGGCGACGCTCTGCTTCATTGATTCATCCAGGTATCGTTCCGCTTGCCACCTCCATGCTTTAACTCTCTTTACCGCCGACTGCATGAGCCACATGGACACAATCCTGGTTGTTCTCATGAGTGATGCCAGGAACTTTCCCTGCATGGGGTTTACAACACACTGTTAAAACAACATTTTTGTAGTTGAAAATAAAAAAAGAACATTTTGTGAACTAAGAAGATCTTTTCAAATCTGATCAGTGATGCTGGAGATCAGATTCAGTCTGAAAACTGGCAGAGGCCATTTTTCCAGCACAACATCCATGTCCCTGAATCCCACGTAGTTTCATTATGGATGACTTCAGCCTAAGACAAAAAAACTTTAATGTTTAAGTCATGACCTGTCAAGCTGGACTACTTGTAACTGCTAAAAACAGTTTTAAGGAGTCTCCTCTGAGAGCATGCAGGCATTTTCTGCTACTGCGGATCACAGAGGATTCAGTTTTCTCTTCATCTTCCTAAAGGAAGAGGGTCATTGGGGCTGCAAGAAAACTCCAAGCCATGAAATATCAAGTGATCATCCGTCTGTCCGTCTGTCCATCCATCCATCTTATAAACAAGCTTCAGGGTTATGGGGTTGCTGGAGCCTATCCCAGCAACAGTTGGGTGAACAGGACACCCTGGAGAGGTCACCAGTGCGTTGCAGGAACAATATTGTCCCATTGATCATTTTAGCAAAGAAAATGCCTCAAATATGTGATGCTTAAGTAAGTCTCAGCTGTAAACCCTGCAGCAAAAGTGGGTTAGGGTTAGGGTGGATCTACTATAAAACAACTGAAAGTTGTCTAAAAGGAACCTTGGCCAGCCTCTATTAGAAATGAAATGAAGCGATGGCTCTCTGGGTGTTTCATTCTGAACGTGTGTGGTCACATAAGATTTTTTTTTTTCTGTAAGGATCTTTGTCGGAGTTAGGTTGTGAATCACAGACAAAAAAAAAGAACAAAAAAAAAATAGGTCAAATTTGAAAACTTTGTACTTAATGTCAATAACTTGAATGTAACACAAAGACTGTGATCAGTGCAGTCTGGATTCCTACAAAAAAAACAAAAAAAAAACAAATGAACGGTGACTTAAGAAGGAAACTGAGGCTTCGGCAACAGTGGGATTAATCAGGCATTGGTTCTGGAGCCGGAAGGTCAAAGAACTCTCCAGTATGGGAGTCCAATTCCAGGAGTTGTGTGTCTAAGAGTTTTTTTCTTCTGGATTATACATGTCTCATGGTTTTATTTCAGCAAAACATATTTTATCTTGTATCTTTGAACTGGGAGTAGAAAGTAAAGTTCAATAGTCCAGATTTTTAAGAGGGTTTATTTTATATGATGTCAGAACTTTTTTACAGGAATCATTTCCTAACATTCTCACAGACAAGATGTCTTATTTAGAAATCCAGAGAAATTTAAATTTACATCTTTAACGGGTTTATGTGTTTGAGACGATATAGAGCTGATAACTTCCACTGTGCTGATTGGATGTTGTATCTGCCGCGTTAAGCCAATTGGTGGATTTCATTTGTAGTATATTTGCTCCTATAAAGTCTTATTATTGATATTTTCCGATGGGACTGACTGTTAGAAACAGAGATTAAACAAAATCATGTGTCGATAATAGAAGTTCTAGAAAGGCTGGAAAGGTCCAAATCCAGAAAGGCTCACAGTAAATGCAGAGGGACAATCCAAAACATGGTCAGGGAAGAAACAGAGTCCTCTTCTTCTTCTTTTCCTTTCGGCTTTTCCCTTCAGGGGT
>NC_050524.1:26463721-26498244 GCF_002922805.2 Oryzias melastigma | reverse complement strand
ACATAGTCAGGCAGTGGAGGAGCTGAATATAGAGATGAAGGAACAGGTACAAGAAATGCTTTTGATAGATGGAGCTGGGACTTGATATCTGAACTCAGCAGTGTCCATGATCCAAAGTCTCCCAACTTCTAGACTCATGTAACATTGTCGATAAGCTTAACAATCGGTTATTTTTCAGTTATTTCTACCTATTTTTCAGTAATATGGCTTAATTTGTTTTACTCTTATAAACTAGAGGATGCTTCACCATCAATACTTCATGAAATTAATCTGCAGAATACTTTATTTGCAAAGACTCATTCCCTGCAATTCAGCAGATTTCATTAAAAGAAAAACACAACTCCCTAAAGGTGATGAGGATTTTTAAATTATGTTTGGCTTCAGCATCAAAGTTTCTCATGGAAATCAGAAGTAAAAGAGTTGATTTCAAGATTCTAGGTTGACAGGAAAAAAAGAACACATGACGAACAAAAATATCACCAATTTGCAGCTGGAAAGCAGACAACAGCATGTCCAGTTTGGATCTAAGCAAAGCTTGACTGGACAGACAAACGCCAGGCTTTATGCTCCGCTGGCTTCGATTGGAGCGCTCCGGCACCGCCTGCAGGTTTAATACTTAAAATAGCAACAACCTTGTTATTGTTCATGGTACACAGGTTGGAGAAATCTGAATTCATTCTGAATGTTTTATTAGATATTTTTAATGATTGGTGTACGTTTATAGACACACAATAAACTGTTTTTTATGCAAATACAGTTTAAATGGTCCTCAGGAAAAAATATTTTGTAGGTGGATTTTATGCATAAAGGATGTCTTACCTATAGTAAACTATAAAGAAAAGAAGTTTATTTTTTCATCTTTGCTGGATGTTTTTCCAAACCGAATCCCACCCCAAAAAGTGCACAATTTGACAAATATTAAAAACGACAGCTCATGCTGAGACAGCTCATGACATATACCTTCATTTTTTTCAAGCTCTGGACAAAACCAAACTCAGTTTCCGCTCGACATGCCTTATTCAATGCTCACATGGCAAATGCCCTCATAGTATTTTGTCAAATTATGGTCTATTTTGATTGGATTTGTTATCCCTACATTGAGCTCCCTGGATTACCAGCATGGAGGTTAGACCATATGGTCTGCTGCACAAAAGAGCCTCCGGAAGCTGGTCCGAGTCCCCGAAAACTAGGTTTTCCCACTTCACTGCACTAGCCTGCAGCACTTAATTATATTCCCGGCGCCACTCTAATAATCTGCTTTGGATGGTGGGAAACCACATTGTACATAGCCTTGACATAATCAGATATCACACACACTATCACCTAAAATTGTCACTCAAGAGCCTTGGAGCGCCGAGCTTTTGATCTGGCACTTGATCAATTTTCTGCCTTGTCTAAAGCCATTAGGCAGCCGGTGGCTGAAACGTGGCTGTCAGGACATAAACAGCGGTATCACTGAACACAGATCTCACCGCAGTGAAAACACACGGACCAGAGAGGCGTGACCTGAACCAACAACAGGCTAAGAGGGCAGCGACGATCTGTTCTGTTTTACTTTAGATCCTTATAGTGGTGAAAAACACATTTTCATTTTAGGGTCCTTCTATCTGACCTAATTGTTGACCTAAATATGTCGAACTACAATGATTTCAAAGCAAAATAGGTTCAAAAGAACTTAAAAAAAATGTAATATGGTGGTGCTGGTGGATGAAGCCACAAAAGAACACAGCGGATACATTTGTGTTTCCCCCCTGCTTCTTACCATTCAAAGTCAATGTCTCTATGTTATGAGTTTTTGAATGTTGGGTTGTGTGGTAGAAATAATCCGAAATGTGGGAAATCAGATTTCAGGTGTACCTCAAGGCAGTGAGTTAGGTATTATGGATTGTAAATGGGGCATTTGTCATCCAATGATGTTGACTTAAAAAAAGATAGAGTTACCATCCATCCATCCATCCATCCAGTTTCTTCTACTCATCTTGGGCTGGATCTTGGAGGCACCACTCTAAACAAAGATGCTCAGACTTTCTTTACCCTGGCTATTTCCTCCAGGTCCTCTAGGGGGATTCCAAGGTATTGCCAGGCCACCCGAGAGATGTAGTCTCTCCAGATATGTCCTGGGTCATTCCCGGGATCTTGCCCCTGCAGGACACGCCCAGAACACCTTACCAGAGAGGTAGGTGTCCAGGAGGAGGTATCCAGACCAGATGTCCGAGCCACCTCAGATCACTTTTCTCTGGAGAGAAGCATCAGTTCTACCCCAAGCTCTCTTCTAATGACTGGGCTCCTCACCTGATCTCCAAAGGAGTGCCCCGCTATTCCACAGAAGAATTTCATCCTGGTTGACTGCATACATGATCTCATTCTTTTGGTCATAAGCCAGAGATCCTCAACCACAGTTGAGTATTGAAAAAGCCATTAAACAGTGTTCAGACCCCTCTTATTAGTTCTCTACAACAAGATTTGATCATGGAGCCCAGATTGGCGTGACTGGACTGGGGCCCAACCCTGAGACTGGACCTGGCATTGAAGCTTACAAGCAGCTGGAGTTCTTCCAACAGGGAGAAAGGATGACAAAAGATCGCTCCCCTATGCGCCCCTCACCTGCAGGAGACCTCAAAAGCATCTGGTTCAATGTGGTTCAGGTGTCAATCGAGGGCAGGTGCCTTATTGTCCCAAATCATAGACTCTTGGTTTTATAACATTTACCATTACAGTAATTCATTTCAGAGAAAACCAAACCAAAGTCTCCACTTATACAAGAGGAAAAGTAATAATTAGCATTGAAAATATGCAAAGTATGAACCATATGTGCGTAATTTTGCAACAGCAGTAATTAGTGAAACTGTATAATACATGTAAGCTATCATGACTTACATGAGACAACAGCTGCCCTGTCTGTGCTTTCCTTGGCACTGAATCCATTGTGTTTACTTGACAGCTTGTGTGATGAGTGTATAATAATTATGCATTCTGCTTCGCACTCTTTGACTTCTTTTGCAGAGCATAAATATGCATGTTAGGGGGTGTTTGAACTGAATACAAGTCTTCAAAAATGGAGTAACACTGGATTTAAATCAATTTATTTAAACATGAGATCTAAAGAATGAAGAAACATGAGACATTTTGATGAGCTAACCCCATTGTTGAGTGGGTGAAAGGTGTTCTGACTGAGTGAGATGATCAATTTGCCAAATTTATTATCAATCTGTAAAATTAACCACAATTTTAGAAGCATTTTTTATGGAGCCATTGCACGAGACTGTTATTTAAGCAGAACATTTAATGACATTTTATTTAACGAGGCGAATTAATGAGCTGACATTGTTAAAGCTTTAACCAAATGGAGGTTTAATAGTCTTGTCTACCTGAGGGGACACATGATGAAGATTCACTCTGGAGTCCTGTGGTGTTGTCACAAAAAAATGAGATTAAGGGGGATTTATTCATCTAAAATTAGCAAAAGTTGTTTCACTTTATAAAATAAATAGACTAACTAAAGGGCCTATATCAGGGGTCGCAAACTCTGGTCTTTGAGAGCCTCAGTCCTGCCTGTTTTCCAGTTCTCTCTGACCAGCTTGCTGCTGATTAGCTGACTCAAGTGATTCCACATCCTGATTGACTGATCACACTTGATTTATGTCAGCATCAAGCAGAGGTAGGAGCGCTGGAAAACTGGCAGAGTTGAGGTTCTTGAAGACAGGGTTGGCCACTTATATCACGCAAAATCAACTTTTTTGAGCTTTTATTTGTATTATAATATTAATTTCTCACAAAAACAACCCCAAAGCCGTATTTTGATCCATTTTATCTCTGCCTGTGCTCTGAGCACCAGCCACGTTTTGGATCCACCCCAAAATTTTGTGTAGATTCTTCTACAGAATATTATTTTGTGGATACCACAGAACGAAGTTTAAACGCATTTCTTGGCCATGACTACACTGGATCACAACACAAATACCACAGACACCTACCGTCTGCATGACCTGGGGATGATGGGCGGATCTTAACGAAGCCTGGCCACTATTAGAGGCCAACGTCTAACAGTAACCAACATCTGTTACACTGGGCAGATATTGGTGACCGGTGTACAATAAAAGTCGAGACACAATCGGAACACATACAGTACGTTGTTAGGATGTTGTTTGTTTTTGTGGGTCAAACGCAGACACATCAGCTCTAGGTTAATGTTATGAAATGGGCGGCACCAACTAGGAGTGAAAGGCGGAGCCTCAGAGATCGAGGCTTCTTACTTCAGGGTAGGAAAAGAGCTCACAAAAATAAGTCATATTCCATAAAAATAATTGTTCTTTAGTGTGTCAAAGGTAATATATAATCGTATGGATATCGTTCACTCTGAGAGACTTACAAATAGCATGATATAAATGGATATGAAGTAAATCATACTGGTCTGGTCTCCCCTCTGCTTGTGCACAATGACTTTTTAGCCTCATCTGTCCCAGCGGAGAATGAGTCTTGATTGTGAAAAGAAGAGCGATAGTTTTAGTGATCAGATTCCAGGGAAATGCAGATGCAGGAAAAGAGCTGTCAGTGGACAGAATCTCATCATCATCTCAGGAGTGAAGATGCTCCTGTTGATTTTTGCTGGTTCTCCAATCAAGTTTTAA
Source organism: Oryzias melastigma (assembly GCF_002922805.2). Lineage (NCBI taxonomy): Eukaryota > Metazoa > Chordata > Actinopteri > Beloniformes > Adrianichthyidae > Oryzias > Oryzias melastigma. The sequence goes on along the minus strand of NC_050524.1, from coordinate 26,493,616 downwards.
CCTCCAACCGGTTACTACTGATTTCATGTCACATGTTGAGCGTTTCATTTGCATCGTCCGCCTGCAGCCAAGGCAGCGGGATTCTAATTAGTGATCACAAGTATAATTGATTGTGCAGCTCAATCTTCAATGACAAATGATTCCACTACTTTTCGACAGTTTTTGGTCTTTTTTCCTAATTGACCTTCTTTGTCAAGAAGGAAGGGTTACTGCAACAGTTGAATCCTAATTACTGACTCCACTTTCAGAGGAGCCCCAGAAGGTCAGACACAAAAATATAAATGAATAACATTTACATTTGATTATTATAGATAATTACTTGAAAATGATCTATCAGAACTTGACATAAAAAGTTGATTTGTTTGTGGCAGATAGTTTCCCTCTCAGCAATAAACCTAAAAGTGTGAATGCCTCTGTTTTAAAGGCTGCCACATTTGTGGAGAATTTTCCAGGTAAATGGCATCTGAGCAGCAGGACTTATGAGAAAGGACTTTACAACAGTGGTCAGAACATAATAATCTGAACAGTTCACGGATCTGCATCTGGTCCATGCAACAGGGAGTTTTCAGCAATAGTTGCAGATGTTTAGTGTCACCTCCAAATTGAAGACCAAGCTGGCTGATGTCAAAGACAGGCTATGAAGAACTCAGAAGTCCAAAAGAAGGTTTCCTGGTGCTGTCAGCATGTACATACTGCAGGTCATCTTCTACAGTTTTGCAGTCAGGGTTATAACTAACGAACCTCTGCCCTGACAACCAAGACGGGACAGAATGTTAGGACTGTCATGACTGGTTTGGTGTCAGAAATCTGAATATTTAGACTCAGGTTTTGTTCAGCGATGAGCCCAGACTTTGCCAACGGCAGTTTGAAAGATTTCAGAGTAGAAGTGTGAAGAAAAAGCAGAAAAAAACAGCTCTGATTTCTGATTGCAGTAGCATCTTTTGGTGGAGGCGGTGTTATGGTGTGGGCTGGCATTTACCTCTCTGGAATTACAGGGTTCTCGTATTTGCAGGCAATTTCTATGCAGGAAGATTTCAAGACGAGATTTTGAAGCCAACATATGTCCATTTTTTTGTGCTTTTAGAGACTTAACTTCACTCTCAGATGTCAACGCCCTCATTGCAAAAAACAGAAACCTTAGAATTAAGTAAAATGTTTTTACTCCATTGGCAGATTGTCTTTAAATAAGCAAAATTAGTCACTAAGACATGTTTTCTCAAACTGAGATTATTTTGTCATAGGAAAACTTCCTTGTTAATTTTTTTCCCCTCTAATACAGATAACAAGATGCATTTTCTTTAAACTACGGTCTTATCTACTTTTGAGAGATTCCCTTTTTGAAATGCTCAGATGTTTGGGTTGAAAAGAAACAACAATACCTCAAAATTTGTGAGGAGAGAAGATAAAGTAACCTGCCACCAGTCCAGACCTCAATGTGATTGGATCAGCTTGAATTGAAAGAAAAGTGAACAACTTGTCCACCTGCAACAAATCGTGGTTGCAGAACTGGATGTTATCCCACAACAGTGTGTACCTATGAGGAACCAGACTTGTGTGAAGTTTTTTTTTTTATTTTATTTTTTTACTGCTTTTACTTCAAATCATCTCAATCTCAAATCATCCTACCCATAAACAGCAATGGAGAGTTGACGGAGGAAAATGTTCCGTTTTGACAGAAAGAAGATTTGGTCAAATTTTTGTCCACATGTTCAGCCCTGCTGAGATTAAACCTTCTCATATTTATTTTTTTAAAGTAGTACTATTAAAAATTACATACAAAGAAGATTTTTAAAAGCAAAAATACATTGTTTTTTAAAAAAATATGTAAAATAAAATGTGTGATGTATTAGAATTTCCCAATCCTAGGATTAGATAGTTTAGGACAATCTAAGTGGCTCCACCATGGTGTAGGTGTTAGCACTCTGACCTCACAAAGAAAAGGCCGTGGTTCAAATCCCAACTACACTGCGCATATGTCGGTTTTTTCCAACTTCAGCTTCTTTCTCCAGTCCAAAGACATGTTTCATAAGTAAACTGGTTATGCTAAATTGCCCTTATTTGTGAATGTGAGTGGAAGTGTGGTCCTGTCCCTTTGCCCAACTGGGATAGGCTCCAGCAACAATGTGACCCCCCCCCCTAAAGGGTTTTAGCCATTTATGAAGACGGATGGATGGATTACTCTAAGATTCTATCAGTACTTTTTTAATCTCTCATTTGTATCATTTTCTATCTATAAGACAAAAAAGTTTTACACAATATTACAAAATAAAACTCAACGATTTAATCATTGAAATGTCACAAAAGATCTGAAGAGAAATTAAATGATCGGAAATTAAAGATAATCGGAGAGATGACATTAAAATATTTTTGTAGAAATAAAAATTAAGAAGTTAAAACAAACAAAAGCATTTTATATATATATATATATATAGATGATACATTTATGTGTTAACTGAGTAATAGAAGTGTGTGTGTGTGGTGGGGGGTGCTGAAGTGATTATTTTTATGACATTTTCTCTCGAATACAAGGCCCTTTATCACACAATTATCATGTGTTGTGTTCCTCAGCCCCTTTGGACCATTTGTCAATGAACATTTGAACCTCATTATCTCATCCACAATGCTTTAATTCACCTGTCAATAGCAGCCGCTCCATTGTCCACGCCTAATGAAATTCCAGCGTTGGCTCTGCCCGCCTTTCAGAAAGCTCTGCATCATTATGTTCATACAATCCTCACAAAAGGCAAACATGACGCTCTCGTCATTATCCACCTGATCTTTGGTCCATCAATGGACTCAGTTAGTGAATGGAAGATCCTTACAAGCTCACACGAGCACAGTCAAAGAGTCGGACCCTTTCATTCTCAAAGACCTCTGTCTCCTTCCGCTGATGATGGTGATAATGACGGCGGCTGCACAAAGCAGCTACGTGTCTGTCGTGCACGGGCATCAAGAGATGTGCGTGTTTCTACCTCTCATCTGCTTGTGTCTGCACAGACGAGCGTCTGCGTGTGATTGCCTCGGTACTCATCTTTCAGCTCCGCATGGGTTCCTCTGACCCAGATTCCTCGGAAACGGCTCGCATCATGTCTGACTGCGAGGGAATTTGGCGCAGAGCAGCGGACATGTTCAGGTTTGGACTGGCCTCTGTAAATATTGCATATGTTGAACACTGACAGAGCTGTTAAATCCAGAGGAGGGATTGCAGCTGCCTTCAAACAGCTGATGTGTTCCGCTGCCACAAACGCGCAGATTAAATACATTCAGGTTCTGAGAATACTGTGTAATTAGGAGCTCTAATTATGGGACCAATGTCAGAGACTGCTCTATGAAAGGGAGCAAGTGCATTGTGGGTGTCCAGAGAGCGGGGGGACTTTGTGACAATAGCAGCACCTGCTTATTACAGCGGTGCATGATATTACAGCGGATACCTCAAATGTAATGTTGTGTTCAGTGTTGACACGGGTTTGATTAGGAATCTAAAAGGCTGCAGCGTTGAGGAGAATGCAGCATCATTTCATTAAACACAGACTGAGAGGACACTGCGCTCTTGTGCTGCTACAGACCTGGAGTTCAGTCTAGCACAAATCTGTTTAAAAAGCATCGGATCAAAGCCTGGATGAAGATGCAAGAAAAGTTTTGACTTGCCTGGACTTTTCCTAAAATAATTAGAAAGGTGCAACTCATTCCCAACGTTGTGTTACGTTCACACTGGGTTTGAAAACGCTCATTCAAGCGACCACCGCCAAAGAAAAGTCTCTGTGAACTTGCATATGTGGATTTCTGCTTTCAAAACTCACGTGTCACTGCACAAGTTTTTAGGTCAGTTTTTGCATTCTACGTACAAAATGCACATCTATTGAACATATGTTGAAAGTTAAACCAGTTGAACTTTGACCAATCAGGGACTCAGATTTGGTAGTGATGTATGGGGGTGTCTTTTTCAAATCCATTCCTAAAGTGTATTTTGGTCCTTTAATCTCTGACTTTTATTGTCTGCAAGAGCTTCTTAGTCCTCTCCAATATTTAAAATAAAAGCAGCAAAGATAGATTTTCAGTATTTACTGATAATTTTGCTTTTTTTGTTTTAGTTTCAAATTGAGCTAATTTAAAACACACTATGTGCTTCATGGGGCACCGATGTAGAGAAGAGTAATGAATGTAATCTAAAACATCAACACACACAAAAAATAAAATAAAATAAAATAAAAAAATAAAACATGAACAATTTTCCCAGAAGCCAATATTGTTCAGGGAATACACGGTGGAGTTGTGAATGACCTTGGTACCTCATTGAGGAAGAGAATGAGCAGTTTGAAAGTTTACAAATACATGAATCATCTTCTGCTGTGCGCCTCGTCTGATGTTCCTGTCGCCATCATCATCTTCAGGCTGTGTGACTCATAATCCTGGATAATGCAGGAAAAGCAGACATTTTCACTGATTCACCTCCTGTCTTTGCATATAATTATCTGCAAGTTCCTTTCATAATTGTACAGGTCCCATAATTATTTCACTTAAATGTCATCAAACTCTAAAGGTAAGTCACCATGCAGATAATTGCAGCCACACCCCTTTACAGTTTTATGAGTCTGACATTCAGAAAAAGTCAGATTGAGGATTTTCAGTTCAAGTCTCACTGATAAAAATTGTGCTTTTGGTATTTATTACATGCTATTACCTCATTTTTCTGGCGATGGAGGAAATATATAAAGAAAACAAAACTTAAAATTGTATTTCTTGAAAAATGCTGTTTGTATAATGTTTGTAAATGTGACGTAGAATCTACAATGGTAAGCCACAAACTGTTGGGATCTGGCTTTAAACTGTATGGTTGGATTGCTGATGTTAGTCTATGGGATGCTGTAAACAGTTATAGGTGATGCGAAGAAGTCTCGTCCAAAACTCGAAGGTAAATTACTAAAGAACTAAACAAATCAAAAGATGATCGGAGTGGAACTTTAAAAAACAGGAAGGAAAAAGTAATTAATATCTTGGTTTCTTCCTTCCTCAATCCCTTTGCAAACTAACTGTCTCCTCACAACTGCTCCAGTTTCATTTTATTTTCTGTGTTTATTCAAATTATTTACAATTTAGGATTTTAATTAGCAAAACTTGGAGGCACAGAGAGATCACAGGCTGCAGGAATGGAAAAGCATCTGTCTTCTTTGCTTCAGGCTTGAGAATGTCTGTCAGCTGGAGCGGCTGCACGCTGAACCCCGGGGCCCATTACAGTTAATGCTAAGCGAGGCCAATTCTTTGAATAAACGGATGTTTAGTTCCTCGCTCTGAGGCGCTGGCCTGAGCTCCAGACACAACCCCAGCTGGAGACTTTTTTTTTTTTAATTTTGGTTCAAGCTTCCATCAGCGATTTCAAAAAATGTTGCATCTTTATTGTGGGACATGTGAGAGAATCTACTTTGTAAAAATTAGTGCTGGAGTGTAGACTAATACCAAAGACACTAAAATTGGACCTGAAGCTTCCAGGCTTCACTGTCAGCGTTAAGGACAAAAGTCAGATGCAGTAAAACTAATTTAAGGGAGACAACTTTTTACAATTACTTAAGTAAATTAAACTCTTCAAAAACATGAAGAACTCTGGAGAGAAAGTCAAACTCTGGAGACTTTACAGTCAGAGCAATAGCTGAAAAATACACATTTGGATTTCAAATGCAGAACATGAATGATTTTTTTTTTTTTTTACGTGTTGCCCTTCATCCCTCATTCTGAAAGAGAATAAAGAGAAACTCATCTCCTCTTTGATGTCTTTCAGTTTATTCTAGGCTTTGGTTTGGTTTTACCGTTTTTCCCTCAAACATTTGGGGATAAATAGCCTCTGCTTTCCTCAGACGTCCTCTTTCCTCTGCTTTATTCCAGATCACACAGCTCCTGTCACAAAGTCGCCAGCAGAGACCGACGTGTTGCTCGTAATGACTATCATTCCGCCTGCAAAGCCACGTCCAATTTTCAGCACATCAAGTGCTGCTATCCGTTAGAGGGCTTCCCGTCTCTTCTTAAAGGGCCTTCCAGTCTCTTATAATCAGATTGATGATTATTTTATTCTGCTTTCCAGTTTGTTCCATTTTTGCCTCCAAAGCTCCAGAAGCTGAAAACATCCCAGTAATGCTGTTTTTAGGGGATTTTGTGGTGTACAAATATTTCTGCTATTCCTTTAAAGAAAAAGGAGCAGCTTTTAATTTTTCTCTGCACTCCAGAGTTTGGAATTTACTTTTGACGTGAAACATTATGGAGAGAAATAACTGGTACTATCAAGATTTGTACGTGCATAATTCTTGATTTGTGCATAACTTTGGATTTGTTCATATATAATTCTTTATTTGTAACTCATACAGTCCATTTTGTGCATAAGTACAAAATTTAAGAAATTCAAAATAATACAATTTACACATGCACAAATTTAAATTTCAACGCAAATTTGTGAATTTATGCACAGATCACATTACGCATACACAAAACCCCATTTACGCACAAATCTGAGGTGAGACTCTTTTTATGGCTCAATGATTCATCTGTGAATGATGCGTTTAAATGCTGCTAGAATGATAGGTCATCAGAGTTTTCTTATCAGCCCCTTTGAACTTATATTGTGAGTAATATCTAGTGAAATCTGACATTTTAGCACTTTCTTAAACAGATATGTCCCGATATTTTATATAAAAAAGTCTAAATATGTGATTTTAAAACACCCACAGAGCGGTGAGGGCTGAACTGAACAACCCACCGGCCCGCTCCAATCTGTGGAAGGGTCCAGCACTGCCTGTTACCCCCATGACATGACCAGCACTCAAAAGATCCTGGTTCCGGAGGCGCTGTTAGGGGAGGGGCTGCAGAGAGGAAGTGATCAGTTCTGGAAAATATCTTTATTTTCATAGGGATAAGTGTTTTAAAATCACGCATTTAGAATGTTTTATTTTAATTATCGAGCATATTTGTTTAAGAAACTGTCAAGTTTCACCAGATAATATTCACTCTTAAAAAAAAAACTCTTAATGACCCAGCATTCTAGCAGCATTTAAACACATCACTTATGCACAAATCTTGGAGATGGGAAGAGTCTCATCAGATTTGTACGCAAATATGATTTTGTGTCCACAACATGTGATTTGTGTGTATTTTTTAAAGATTTGTATGTAATTTAGATTCAAGCTGTTATCATTTTAATTTATGTAATTTGTATTTTGTACTTTTTGAATTTTGTAATTTTTGTACTTATGCACAAAATGTATTGTATTAGTTACAAATCACACGATCGGGGTGATACTTATTTCTCTCCACACAGCGTTGGGTTCTAGCACTGTTTAGCAGTGACAAAAAAACGAGCTTTGTATTGAGGAAGGTGTTTGAAGCAGAAAATGCCAGATGAAGGATGTTCAATCAGAAGTCGGGAAAGTGTCAGTTTCTGCTCTGAAATCCCACATGTGGGCGGGGATATAGGTCACCTGCATGGAGTCTGGAGCATCTTGCTTCAATAGATGCTTCCTCTTGAGATGGAGTTTGGGACCAAAAGCCAAAAATGCTGTATTTATTTATTATTTTTTGGCTTTTCTGATAAGTTAAGGCTCAGTTAGGAAATCTGTCATCCATCCAGGCATTATCTGGCTTCAGCACCTGAACAGCAGCAAACTATCAAATTAATATTTCCACCATACTTTTTGCCTTTTTTGGAGCGAATATACAATCATAAGGAAGAAAGCGCCAGCACTTTTCTCGATAGAGGAACAGGTGATGACTGACAGAAAACAAGAATTTAATCTCCTTTTTAAAAGATGAGTCACTTGAGCGGGAGTCTTTGTTTATTCCCTGGGTGAGACACAGAATCCGGTGGGAGAGAAAAGCCCGTCCTGACCTTTCACCAAAAAGGCTTTTTGCTTTGCTGCTCCCCCTTGCTGGTGCTTTCACACCACAGCATGCTTACTTCTGCTCCACTCACCTTCATGCACTGTTTCGGGAAGTGATCCTGTGTGGTCACCGTGTGATGTAAAATGACTAAACAATGTACAACATATTTTAAAAGCAACAATCATGTGTTAATCTGTTGAAAGGGTGGAAAAGTGAGCAAACAAATGGATTCTTAAACCAGATCTTCACCTTCTAGAGCGTAATTATTGACGTTTTTCATCTGAAATGCAAATTTTACTGTTGGTAGAGCAAAAAATAGGTTTTCTGGTGCATTATTTACTCATCAATGAGTTCTTTTTACTTCCTCTTTCTGTTAAGCTTTTATTTTTTTACATTTATCTCAAATCGTTCCATTTGTCTCAAACTTTTGGTCCTCTGCAAATATTTCAATCAATATCTAACAGACTTAAGTGTTGAAAATTATTCCTAAACTATGAACAGCAATTTATTCGCCACTTAAAAAAATAATGCAACAGTCCATGGTTTACAACATTTTCACACCGAACTCGAATGGCATCTCCAAAATTTGTGCCGGACAGCTCTTTTGGACACATAGCTCGACGCCTGTCCCAAAATGCGTTGTGTGCCCAGATGGGTGTGGGAGGAGCTACCACAAAATGCTTTTAGCCTGATCGCTACACGGAGCGGTGTCTGTGTATGTCTCATTTACAATGCATGGAAGACACGGAGGATGTCTGGAAATGTGGTTTATTCTGCGGACAAAACACTGACATTTATTCTGGAAACTTTATCAGAGGCAGCCTAAAAGACAGACTGTGTCTTTTAAAGCAATCACAGCAGCACTGAGTGGAAAGCACTTTGAGAGTGGCATCTGTGATTAGTGAAAAAAACGCAACAAGTCAAGCCAATACTCCGAAGCCGTGTGACCTGCATTGGGCGGCGTGTCGCAGGGAAAGATTGAGCCGCAGTTCTCAGAGACTGAGCGCACACTGCAGGGGGAATCACGTATTCATGAAATTTCAGATTTCCGTGTTCCCGTGTTATTTCTGCCTTTTGAGCTGCAGCGAGCTGACCCCCCCTTCCTCCATCTCCATGTCCACCACCCCCCCACTCCCCCTCAATCACACACCTTTTTCCACTCAACTGCAATTTCAGCTCAGTTGTGGTTTGAGGGCACAAGAAATGAACTGTTCTGAGGGCCTGCTTATGACACAGAATTGGCTTTACTACGAGCTTTTGAGGGAAACTCCAGCTCTGCATGTTAATCATAGAGGCCTGAAGGACTCAGACAACATCAACACAAGTCAAACCAGTGTCTGTATATTCAATCTTATCGGCTCATTAATTAAACTTAAAAAAAACACAGCAAATATAAAATTGCTATAACTTACATCATTCTCTCATGTGTGGATGCAACTAAAGACAAACAGGAAGCAGCTGATAATTATCTTTTGTAGATTTGTGTTCTATCTACCTGTATAAGATCACAAAACTCACAGTTCACATTGTGTCACAGTTTTAGGGTCACGGTTTAGATAATTTTTCGGATCAATAAAAAGGAAAAAAACAAGTTAAAAGCCTACATTTTTTTTTTGAAAAACTTCAATATATATATATATATTTGATAAAACATAGATAAAGTACTTCAAAGCAAAAATATACACTCAGACACACATAACACATCAAAACATTTACTCACTGAGACCTATTTTTAAAACAAAACATCTTTAAACTTACACACAAATATACAAAAACTGAGAGAAAAGAATGCTCAAAAATACCAAATGTATCTGGAGTATATCCACCAAAACACTATGCCGCACCCATAATTAAATCTTAAAACAAAACAGTTAAAATTAGACTTCATTTTTTTGTTTTCATTGTTTTATTTAAGCTAACTATGTACTACTAATAATAATTATCATCTATAGAAAATATGCAGGTGAGGAACTTCCCTGCCCACTTTAACTTTTGCCTCCCATGTTGCCCTCCCATGACCGCATGCCACGTTGCGGGACAGCTGCTGCTCCTCTTTGGGAGATCCTCTAAATTCATACATGGAGATGTGTACTGATGCTGTTATTCAACTCTTCAAAATAAATAAGCCTGATCTCTCATCATCCAATTCTTCCATGATGAAATCGAGAAACGTTTTTGACAGAAGCTCCTCCCACTCGCATTCAGGTTTCAGGTTTACGCACTTTTTTGATAACCGTCAAGCAGCAACTTTGATGCTTGTTTAAAGAAACAAAGACAGTGTACATGAATTTGACTCGAACTGCATTCTGTGCAAATGGACAATGGAATTAAATAATGTTTGTGTTTGTTTTCTGTCAAAAGAACCAAGTCAGCCTGGAGCTGAATTCTGAAAGATCCATGCGACAGGTAAGACTTTAGCTAAACTAAAATTTAACCTAAACCTACTGAGACACTGGACATTCAAATCCAAACCTCAAACCTACAGTGCCCTCTAGAGGTTGTTAGTGGGAAATAACCGCTAAAATGCAACCAGTTTTAGCAGGGAAATAACAAAAAAATTAGCCTATTTATGTTTTAAAAAATCACAAATAAGTCGTTTCTGAGTGTAAGTCACACCCCTGGCCAATCTATGAAAAAAATGCGACTTATAGTCCAGAAAATATGGTATACTGTTTTTAGCAACAAAAAAAAAAAAAACTGTATTGTTTTATGGGACATAGTTTCTGCAGAGCAGCTGTAGTTCATCAGGAAATTGTAGTAACCCTGCCCTACTACTCATCATCCATCTGTTTACACCCTCTCCTGCTAGCTTACAGCCTCACACCCCAAACCTAACATTACCACGCATGTGAACAACACAGAGAGCAATCGTGGAGCTACACAGTCGTACAGTTTAGAGCAGATGTCAGCTCAGATGAGGAAAATGAAGATGTACATGGATCTAGTCATCTACAAGTGGATGCATCAGAATGGAGCAGAGCAGGAAGCTTGCATCTGCTCCAAGATTTACAATAATTTGAAGAGCTTTATCCAGTTTTATCCTTAATTTTCTTCATTAAAAAATCCACAAAAACATGTTAGAAACACACTAAAACACAATTTTTATTGGAGCAGATTTGATACATTTTACAGAAGGTTTGATGTTCTTTCTTTCTGACTCACAGCTGACTTTAAGGAGGGTTCAAATAGCCGTCACAGACCTGCAAGAGCATTAAGGCAGCAGGAGAGAGAGAGAACTGAGAGTGGTGCCGCCAGCTTCCATCCCAACCACGCATTGTTGTCAACTGAAGGTGGTGACCTTTTTCTAATGCAACATGCTTGGAAGTAGCCCACCACAAGCAGACGGACCACACTCAATACAAGATTAAAAATCCAATTCCACACTTTTGAAAAGAGCAGAGAAGTTGCTATCAGCTGTGTGTGTGTGTGTAAGGAAGAAGCTGAAGGAAATGTTTCATGTATCAGGAAAGAAGGAAAAGAGTCCATCCATCTATAATCCAGAATAATTCCAGTCTCTCTCACAGTTTTATGACAAACTGAGCTAATCACCGGGTTCAAAGGGAAACATCTGAGCTGGCTCTGAAGAACGTGCACCCCCTCCACCCTCCAGACATTCAATGTCTTTCCATGAGCTTTACAGGAAGTTGCTCTGGTTTACAAATGTTTTTTTTAACAGACAAACTTTCTGATGACAAATGGTAATTATTTGAAGAGCAGCTTATTTGATGATGAGAATGTTTGGTACTCAGTCAGAAAAAACAATAAATGAAACTTTTTTATGCTTCTTTCATGTCCCTTAAGTTTGCCAATGAGGATCAGCTTATTTCTTTCTAACAAAACATGTTTGTTTCAAGCTTCACTGGTTTATTTTCACCACTCAAACTTGCTCTCAGATTGTTTGCAAATCTGGATTACTCCAAATCTGACACATTTCTAAAATCACTGACTACATGATTTTGAGTGACAGGTTAGTGACAGACATACTGTTAGTGTAACACACTGTTCCGCCCTCCAGTAATCGCTCGTGTTGGTGGAAGCAATCTGAGTGGAGCTGATCTTGCATACCTGGACGTCTGGATTTCTTTAAAACTAAAAAGGAAATTCTTGTTTTTGGTATCTTGGTTACTTATATTAATGTCACATTATCAAGAATATGTTAAAAAGGTAGCTGAGAAAGAATGGTTATCTTGACAAATAATAACAATAATAATAATGACTGAATAATATACAGGCAGATACTTTATTGATGCCCAAAGAAATTAGCTTTTTATTTTTGGCCTCTTCAAGTCAATAGCTTCTTCCTATTTGGACTACCAGGGAAGAGGACTCACTCTGTCCAGTTATCATATACTGTCAATGTATGTTCTATTGTGTGTGATTTACTGTAATGTTAAAAGTTGTTAGTAAAAATAAGTAACACAAACTCTTATCAGAGATTTAAAAACAAAAAGCTGTGAGCTTCACAAACAGAACCAGAGTAAGTCTGGATCTCTAACCTGTCACTCAAACTCATATAGCCAATAGTAACTTACACTGCAGATACCCCTCCCACCCGTGAGAAATGTGTGGAATTTGCAAAAGAGAGAAAAGGCAACACAATGGTGACACGAACAATTAGAAGACAAGCTTCAGTTGATTTTTTTTTTTTCTTGTAACGTCTTTCTTTTGATTGAATTTCCAAAAGAATTCCCTTGATTTGATTTGGCACAACTCCATATGAAGGTCTTATAAAACCTTATTCCACATCCTCCACCCAGTCAAGACTGCAACACTAAGGTCTCAGTGTCAATTATGTATTTGTCTCCTGAATTAATGGGTAGGAAACGCCAACAGTCCTAGAAAAGCAATCGGTCGTAGCTCCGCCCACAGAGATCACATGACCTTAAAACTTTTTAGTTGTATTTCAAATCATTTTTAAGGGCCTTTAATTCAGAAACCCTGCAGTGCTCTGGTACCTTCACCACCCCCACAATACAAAAAGTCAACAACGATTTTTCTTTTAAACTAAGAATTAAATGTCCTTCACTTTTATCGGGGCTCCCAGTAATAGAAAGCAGAGATTCAGAGCAGCGGCAAGCGACTGCTGGGTGATGAACCAAGGGATCCAGAGGCTTCTTGGCTCCTGAAGATAAGGCTTCACTCCGCCCCCAACTCCCTCTGCGGCGGTTCAGGCACAAGGGGACAAAACACATTTGTTTGCACAGTCTGAGCTGCTGACAACTCACTACATCATTGTTTTCCTCAAAACCTTATCCTAAAAAAGGTTCGTAATCACAAATAACCTGGAGACACGTGAGTACAGCAGCATTCCTCAAACAGGGCATCAGTGGAGACATGCTTCCAGCATGCGACACAACTCTTCTCGTTTTATTATTCCCCTTTCACAGACCCTTTTAGATGTTCTCACCTTCTCTGTCTAACACCTCCGGCTCTCACTCTGACGCTTTTTCAAAAAAATAAAAAAAAAATCACACTGTGACCTCATGAGAGCTCGTTAAAAATCTGAGGCAGAAAAAGGAGAGACGACTTCTAACCCTTAAGCAAACAAAATACGCTCAAGATCAAAGTTGATGAAAATTTGGAAACTATATCAAAAATTCAAGATAAAGTGGAATAATTCACTCTATTTGTCTCATGGACTTTAAACCAGGTTTTTCTGTTATGAAATAAATGGATTATTACACTCGAAGTTCCTAAATGATTTGATGAAACAAGAACATTTGAAAGAAGTAATGTGATTAAGATAAAAGCAAAGTTGCATGTATGAACATTTTATGCACTTTCTTTAAAAATTTAACATCATCACAAGACTTGCACATCCACTTACAGTTAGAAGAAGTTTGGTGCAAATTTTGCTCCAGCCCTGTGTTATGAAAAACTTATGAAATACTTGGTTTTGTATAATTCACAAACTATTATTAATTACTCCTTTGTGATTCATTTTTAAACGGTTTGCAGTTTTGGAAATTAAAAGGGACGACATCCACACGTCACCACTAAATCCAAGTTCCTGATCAGTCAAAGTCCAACCGCTTTAACTAATAACTTGCAAAGCAATGTGTGAAGTTTATGGCACGTTCACGCGTTTACACAGACTTTTCATTGGAAGTGGTTGGCTGAACGTGCGATGCTGAGGGCGGTGTGAATGTAGCATCAGTCACTAGAAAGGGTTCAAAGACCATTAAAGTGACCCAAACAAGATTTATTTCATGATTCAAAATTTACAAACTTAAATTTACAAGCATATACAAATATTGTGGTTATTTTTCTGTGTATCTTGTACATTCTGTTGATAAAGAATATTGTAATGAACTTTAACTTGTGGTTCTTATTCAAAGTTGACAGTATCGTAATGGTCTATTCATAAAGAATTAAGCTTTAATAAGCAATACTTATGCCTGCTACCATTCAAACATGGCTGTAATATTGACTGTATTCATTGTCAATTGTGTTATTACAGATGTGACTGTAACATATAGCTATATGTAAAGCTAACATGTTTGAATAAACAACAAGAACAACAAAGGTTTTCCAAAAATCTGATGAAAAAGTATTCCTTAAAAATTCTCTGGCCCTACTTTTGAAGAGGAAGGTTTAATTAAGCTTTTTTCAAATATGATTTTTTTAAACACAATATTATTTTAAATAGCTTATCTAAGTCCGACCATAAAAGAATCAGCGCAGATGAGTTTTGTTTCTAGTATCTCAAAAGATCTCAACCTAAAGACAGAACAATATATATTTTATTTAATTTAAGTACATTTAAAGAAACTGTGGAAAAAGTGTGTGTTTTGTATTTGTATGCATAAGTGTGTGTGCATGTTTGCATGACTTTGAGCATCTATGCATGTATTTGTGTGTGTAGAATAGGTTGTGTTTGTGTTTGAATCTAAATGTTTTTCTTTGCATGTGTGTTTAAGTGTCTCTGTGCGCATTTATCAGTATGGGTGAGTGTAAGTGTGTGTTTCTAAGCTCATTTGTCTGTAAGTATGCTTGTGTGTGTGTTTGAGTGAGGAGACCACCATGAGAGCATCAGAGAGACTTAAACGTGTCATAAATGAAAAGAATGGTTTGTTGTTCGGTTCTGTTTTTATTCTAGATCACTTAGTGCTGCAGATCGATGTTCACAGCCTGACTGTACTGTATGTCTGCTGTGTTTGATGCTCTGAAAGTTTAAAAGCATGTTGATTTTTCCAACAGTTTGGAGTTTGGAGACTAAAAACACACAGCACCATGTTCAGCATAAAACAGTTTAAATCAAGAACAACATGAGAACTCTCAAACATCTTCTAACTCACAAGAACCAGTCCACTCGGTGAGCTGCACAACTTTACACTTGATAGAACAGCAAAGACATTTAAAGAGTGTGAGCAAGTAATAAAAAAGAAAAAAAATGTTGCATGTGGTCTTTTATCTAAATGGATGAGGCTTTTCAAAGCACTTTCTCTGTACAAACAGCAGTGATGCCTGATGGAGGAAGCTCACTGCCAGTGAAATAACAGATCACACTCACTTATCCGCGCCACCAATAAAAGCAGTTAAGAGTCCTTTCTACTTATCCAGTAAACTACCTGCTCCAGTAAAAGCCTCTTCACCTTTGACTTTTATCTTTTCTCTTGTGCCTTCTTCTGGTAAAAAATGTTTACTCGTCAGTTTTACAATATTTTATTTCTGTTTTGCTTTTTTGTTTTTTTAAAGAATTTTTCAACTTCCTAAAAAATGTATTTGAGTCAGCTTGGTGTTGATAAAGTTTTGACAAACTACTATACAAGTCTCCTTTTTTTGTTGTATAGTTTGTCCAGGGATGCAATTCATAGACCGCTCTGAAGCGACTTTGGGATTTTTAAACACGAAATATTGGCACATTTATTCATTATTTTTTCACTAACAACCGGTTACCATTTCGCTGTATTTTCCCACTCACAACCACTAGAGGGCACTGCAGGTGTACCCACCAGTATCCGTTAGTAATAACAATGCAGTAGAAAAAGAACCACTCAGGCTCTGAAGTCCACAAACTACCATGGAGAAGAGGTTATGGTTCATCTTGGGAATTTTATATTTTTCTTATTTAAATGCAGATATTATTATTATTATTATTATTGTTTATTTTTTTTAAATCAAACTAATGCAGGGCATCAAGTCATCAAACTGGGTCACAGAGAGACGGAAGTACAGCTGAAAGTAATTGTCATTCAGACAGGTCCTGGTAGAAGGTGAAAAAGACTATCGATGATCTCATAAACCCAGACATGGAGAAGTGTTTACTAATGTCTTTGAAAACATCTTCAAAATAAACAAACCTGATCTGTCGACATCATCCATCTCTTCCATGTATTGTAGATGAGATAGCCAATGCCTCCATGTAGCAATGAGGCTAAAAACTTGATGGTAGCATTTCTCAAACGCGATATATGATATTAGCATCATGCTAATTCACATTGCTAATAATGCTGATATTAGCAAGATGCTATTTCAAATAACTAGTAATGCTGATTTTAGCATCATGATTATTCAAATAGCTAATTATGCTGATATTAGCAACATCCTAATTCAACTAATTAGTTATGCTGATATTAGATTATGCTAACCCACATAGGTACTTATGCTAATATTAACATAATGCTAATTCACATAGCTTATTAAGCTCATATTAGCATGATGCTAGTTCACATAGCCAATATGCTGACATTAGCATCATTCTAATTTGAATAATGCTAATTATATAGTTAATTATGCTGTTACTGGCATGATGATTATTCAAATAGCTAAATAAGATGGAATTAGCATTATGCTAATTCAAATTTTTAATTATGTTGATATTCGCATCATGCTAATTTGAATACCTAATTATGTTGATATTAGCATCATGCTAGCTGGTTAGACTAATTCTGTTACAATTTGAATCATCATAAAAGTTTTAGTTAATTTTGCTAATAGCAGCACCATGCTTTTTAATTTACCAATTCTTGTAACAGCATCATATTAGCTGATACAGCTGTCATGCACAGTCCATATGTTTATTTTTTCTTAAAAGTAAATTAATCTTTTTCAAACTAGTAGAATAACTGTGGACGAACTCACACATTGTGGAAGTTATTTTTTTTCTTAACCCTTATTAATCAAACAAAGATGTATTTCAGCAGTTGTATCTGCCATTTGTGTTGTAGCATTGAATTGAATCAAATATTTTTTGTTATAGGAGTACACGGTGCCGTCAGCAAAGCAACGATTACTCTAAGGGTTTTGAGCCTTTTTGGATTATAAGGTCACTGTGGCGCCCAAAGCTACCTTTGTAGAGCACAGCGTTCTCTAACAAGACTTTAAAGACACTAATTGTAATTTACGTATTGATAAATAATTTAATCAATGTTTCATAGCAGTGCAGCAGAAACAAATCTATAGCAAAGCATGTCAATTTCTGCAAATGAATCCGATTGGGTTTTTATTTAAAAAAAATAAAAGTTATTATTTTTTTTAACCATAAACATACAAGGAAGAAATCAAGCCAACATTTGCCTTCAATAATCTCAACTGCAGAAACATTCGTCACGCCTCACATCAAACTCCTGACTTCAAACAATCATGCATGAACACAAACACGTATTACTGCATCACAGCGGGGCATGCTGCAGGCTGCAGTCAGTTCTGGTCTGCTTTGGAACCTGAGGTTTATCTGTTGGATATTTCGGATGCAGAGACTCAGTCTGATGATCAACAAAATGAAAAATCCTCAAACTATTTTTGACCTCCTCATTCTATCATACTGTCTGCTTTTTTTGATTGCAACCAGTTATTGCTCGTTGCATATCCTTAATCAGAAAAATAAAACAATAATGTGTTTCTGTTGTTTTTTACTGGTATTTCTTTAGGGATAAGGAGAAAATGATTTGTAAATAGCAATATATGAACAGGTTGTAGACCTTTACACAACAGTGTTTGATGATTTGGACCAAAAAAAAGAGGACAAAACAGCCTGATAAATGATGGAACGGAAGAAACGGAATTTACATCAAATGTTCTTGAAATGATAGAATGACTTGTAATGATACTATCTTTAAAGACCCACTCCAATGAAAATCTTTTTTTTCTGTGTGTTTTTAACATGTTCTTGTGGCATCTTTCAGATGATGGAGGAGATATATTACAAAAATATATATTTTGTGATAGTTTGTGATTATTTCTTTATTTAAATCGTTGTGAATCAGGAGTTTGCAGCTGGAAAAAGCTTGTAGCTGAATAGCTTCAGAATTGCACGCCATTTTTGTTGCAGCACTAATGTTAGGCTGGGGTTGTGAGCTAGCTATATAATGGGATAATGGGAAATGGGGGGGAAACCCGACTCTATGCCAACAGTTACACCCACACTTCAAAGGGGAATTTCTAATTAACTATTGCCGCCCTGCAGAAACTATGTCCCAGACAATGACACAAGTTATTAGATTTTGGCATAAAAAAGCATAATCAAAAGTAAAAGACCACTGAGAACACTTTGAAAATAGATAAAATATGATCGGAGTGGGACTTTGATACAAGTTGCAGGTACTTTAATTTGAAACTGTTTTCAGTTTGAATTTTGCTGTTCGCCAAAAAAAAAAGTTTATTTCAGTTTAAGATGAATCATTTATAACTTTCTGTGTTGAAACACAGCAGGGAAAGATGGAGGAAAGCAACAGATCCTTTAACAACTATAATTCAATGTTCATACAACAAATGCTTTCAGTCAATAGAAGTCAAGCCAAGGGTATTACAGTACAGTATACTTGAAAGCATTGATTCTTAACAAATTGTACCATCTGTTTTCTGCGGAAAAGCCTTAAACGTCCAGGAATCACAGATTTTATACCACAACAGGTAGGAAACAAAGACGCAGTATTGGCCAAACACTTGACTTCATATTGATAAGAAAAACACAGCGTTTAAATCAAATGTGCTGCTTGGATGTCAGCAAACAAAACACTTGTGCAATTCAGACGTGCGTAAAATCAGGTTCTCCCCCTCAAATAAAAACTTTTGTTGCTCACAGGGCCACTTTAGCAAGAAAGCACAAGTGATTGCAGCATTGTTTTGGGAAAAGGCCTTTGATGACGCAGCCCACGTATGAAAAAATTACTAACACAAGCACAAAAGGCACCTGCGCCCACCCGCCCTTCCTGCTATTGTCTACAGACCCATGTCTGAAAGCAACAGGTACTATTACAAGATGACCAATAGCACTCACCGCGCTCATGAGGGCTGATCCAACTGGAGGGAGGTCTGTCCGCTGTTCCCCTCCGATTCAAAACCAGTCCAAGCACTCCTGCTGTGCTGTTGCCTGTAACTGTGGCTCGGGATAGAGGGCATTTGGTTTGTGTGTGTACGTTAGTGTGCGTCCCTGCGCACCTAATCCCTGCTGAGCAGAGTGGGTGCTAGGCAGCAAATGCTCGCTGGAGAGCAAGGCACACACAGCAGGGGTCAAATTGGGATCTATTATGTGCCTGGGAAGTGCTTTCTTGCTGACACAGCCGTTTGTTGTTTTGTGATATTTTACAGACCACTCAAGCATTGGGCATTATTCCTCACAAAAGACTCTTTCAGACCTGCTTCTTTATTATTTAGTATCAACTGAAAGGCAGCAGAATTTGATTTAACAACTCAAGTGATCCCAGTTTTCCACATGGTGGACGTCTTAACTGAGAAAGGAGAAAGAAAAAGAAATGGACAGAAAGGAGTTTTTCATTTTTTTATTCTTTTTTAAGATCCACTCCAATAAAAAATATGTTTTCTGATGATGGAGGACATGTGTGAAGAAAATAAAGCTCAAAAATGCATTTCTGAATTTTTGTAATTGTGAATCAGAAGCGGATGAAAAAAATCCCATTTGAAAAAGATCGTATTTGTTGGGTAGAAAATAAGCTTAGTGGGCCATTCTGATGCATCCACTTGTAGACAAACAGATCCATGAACGTCTGTTTTCCTCGTCTGAGCTGGTGCCTGACTAAAAACTGTACAGCTGGATAGCTTTAATATTGCTCGTCATTTTTATTATTAGATTAGTTGGCGCCAAGAGCTGTAAGATAGTGAAAGAGAAAGTAAACAGATTATGGTTGGTGGGAAGTGGGGGTGGGGTTGTTCCATAACAGTACTGCCCACAACTCAGAGGTGAATTTGTAATCAACTCCAGTTTTTTTTTATCTTTATTTTAGCTAGAAACAACATAATCATAATTAAATGCTTTTACAATAGAACAGAAATAGAACTTTAAGATTATATTCAGGTACGGCCTTTCAATGGTGTTAAGCAGCATTTTATCTCCAAATCAAGTCAAATGAGGAAGAGACAAGCAAATGTTCTTGAATCTACTCCAATCTATGACCCTTCTACTCATCTTTATTTTGGTCTGATTAGCATGAACTCAATACATCTTGAATCTGAAAATCCTTCTTCATGTCTGAGAAACATCTAAACATCTGTGGTGGTGAAACAGGCATTTTCAGTTGAAGTGGAAGATCCTTCCATCCATTTTCTAAACCTCGTTGTGATTATGGCATTGCTGGAGCCTATCCCGTCTACTACTAAGCAAAGGCTGGGTACACCCTGAACAGGTCACCTGTCTGTTGCAGGGCTACAACACACAGTCCCACCTGGACAACTTAGAATCACCAGTTAACCTATAAAGCATGTTTTTGGACTGTGGGAGGAAGCCAGAGTTAAACCCACAGATGCACACGAAGAACATGTAAATTCCACACAGAGAGGCCACTTGAACCAGAACCTTCTAATTGTGATGTGAGAGTGCAAACCACTACTCCAGCAACAACTCCTTACTATAAGATAAAAAATAGCTTCTGTGAGGTTGACAAATACCCTGCTCTTTACCTCATTACCTATTCAATGGTCCTCCCATTTTTTGTGAAAAATGAAAGCCAATTAGGTCAGAGTATAAAACAGGATTGTTTAACGGTATTCTTTTCTCCTAACAACGTCAGACGTGGGGAAGCTTCATCCGCTCCAGAGCTCGCTGTGTCAACAGCTGATTTGTAGCTGAGATGGAGAAAGCTCAGGGAGCTCCTAATCACCTCACTGTCGTTTACGCCGCCACATGCACACAACTGAAGATTAAAGTAGATTAGTGAGCTCCCTAATGAGCTCTAATAGGCCTAGTCCTTGACATAAAAAGGCCCGTTTGAATAGACAAGACGCCGTTTCTGCTGATGTCCTTCAGAAGCTGAGAAGAACCGTGAGCATCTTCCACTGAAACCCTTGAAAATTCAAACAAAGTCGTCGTTAAAAACAGAAGAATTTAATGAACAAAAACTGCTGCTTATGAAGTTGTTTATCTGAAGATCCTGATCATCTCTAATGTTACTGGTGAAATTGTCAAATAGATAAAAAAAATAAGGAAAAAAAACATGCATGCATGATCTGATCTGCAGAACTCTGTGGCAAACTCTTATACACATTTTGAAACCACAACTTTTCTCCCGATATCTTTTGGAGGCCCTGCATGGTGTTCTGCAAACATCATTCAGTCCATGCTTATCGCTGTGTACCCCGACAGAAAAACCAGACTGAGATGATGCATGAAGGCAGCAGTTGATGTGTGAAGGTAGGGAAGCCGATAACAGCTGTTTCCCGCTCTGCATTCAGCTTTTGTCACAAAAGGAGATACAGAAAAGGCTTTTTAAACGCACACAGTAACCCATAAACACAAATAAAGAATGGACGGATGATAAAACTGGAGAATCCTGCATGTTTTTGCTGATTATTGACAAGCAAAAATATGGAAACATCTTGAAGTGTCACTAAAGGTGGGACAAAATCAAACTTTTTTCACAAAGCATCTATGAAACTTAAAATAAATGAAAGACCCACTCCCGTGAAAATCACGTTATTGATGTTTTTAACATCTTCTTGTGGGATTCAGCCACGCATTGAAGCTTTTTTTCAGTCACTCAGTTAAAAAGCTAAATTGCAGTTTATTTCAGAGAGCAGGTAGTTTTGTTCAATATGTCAGGATAATCAGACATGAAAAATACTTTTACTTCTACATCTTCCAGGGAAGAAAGTGGCGGATTGATGCTGGAGATGAATAGGCAACACTGGGACCATCCTTCAAAAGCAAGGATGACAGTGCTCCAAAGCTAATTCAAAAGTCAAGTGTAAACATGACAACAGCATGAATGTGGGAAAAAGATCAGGGGGGAAAAATTATCCCAAATTTTTCAAGATTTATACTGTTAAAAGAAACTGCAAAAAAGAAACTTGACGGCAGTTTTTAATTAGATTGACATGTGGGTTGCCAGGTTATAAGTTTTAAAGCTTTTGGTTGATAACTTTTACTGAAAGGAGGATTCCAACAATTCCATCAATGGCAAACTGAAGCAAACTATGTCTCTATCACAGAGTTCATTTTTAGGGCAGTGCTAAACAAATGATAATTTTCTTGAATGTAACCATACCTGTTAAGATATGGTCATAAAACTGCAATGAGTAGACATTGGCAGAGTCTTCAAGATTAACTGCTGCTGCCAGAATTTTTAAAACATTGTCGGCGTGGTTAAGGCCAGCCTAGGGCACAGGCTACCTAGGTATCTGCCAAGGGTATCATCTGCTGGAGGGGTTGACAAATCATAGCCTCTCTCCTCCCCCCAACTTTACATGAAGTGAAGTGTATCAAACTGTTTCACAATACACTTCACTTCATGTAAAGTTGGGGGGAGGAGAGATATGCGTGGTGTTGTAGCATTAAGTGCTTCTTTAAAACTTTAAAGGGGCCCTACCATGATTTTCTTAAGCCTTTCAGGGTGAACTATATCAATATATGTGATCATATATTACCTTTGGAACACAAAAAAACTAATTATTCATGAAATATTAGTTATATTTCGTGAGTGTTTTCATACCCGGACGTAAAACGGCTCGATTCCTGAAGCTCTGCCTGCCGCCGCGTCTTGGTGCTATCCGCTTCATGACGTCATCCTAGAGTTTGTGGCAGTATCTTTGTATTTCTCCCACAAAAATGATCCAAAATTCTTCAAGAATGAATGCACATACCATATATCTGCCTTTAGTAGGCCTGGCTATTGCTAGACTGCTTCACAAACACACACAGGGCTTCTGCACGAACCGAGAATGGGGTGGGGGTGGGTCTTAAAGGCGCACCGCACCCAAAGTAACAAACACAAATTTGAGCTTGAATTTATTGAAAACAGGACACAACTGGAATATATACTGTATTCTGCATCTAAAATGAAAGTTTTTCTGCTGATAATCATTAGCCATGTGGATAAATTGAGTGTTGTGTTGGTCTGGGGGCGGAGCTGTCAAAGCAGACTCTTCCTGGAGGGAGCTGTTTGAAACGATCTTACGTCAGAACGTTTCATCCGCTCATTTTTGTGGGTATGGAGGGGCTGTTGCAGACAGTGCAGGTTTTTAGAGGATTACTCTTAAATGCATAAACGGATCAAAATCACGCTTTGGGGTTGTTTATAGTGAGGAATGAACAGTAAAATGCATTTAAAACCTCAAAAAGTAGAATTTTCATGGTAGGGCTCCTTTAAGGATGAAAACAGGAAGAAGAGCACACACGCGCTCATAGAAGAGATTTGCCTGTTTTACTCATAAAATTGCTTGGAAATTCACTCCCTGTTGGTTTAAAAAGGCTAATTTAACTGAAAATCTAGTGTCTTTTTTTTTCAACACCTTTAACAGTTGAAACCTCCCTACTTTCTTCCTGAATATTGGCTGATTGGTGGCAGTTGGTTAGCGTGTTAGATTTTAAATCATTAGTTTGCCTCTTTGATCCAGCTGGAACGACCGAATTTAAGACCCTGCAACAGGTCTTAAATTTGTTTTTCTTCTAGATCACCATGCAGCCCAGGGTCGGGCCTGGGAGTGGTGATTCAGGCAAGGATGATGTCACAAATTCGAGCAGCAGCAGCTCTGGACAATGTGTTTTATTGATCGGAAGAAGACGAAAAAGAAGCTTTTGTTATGTACCTTAAAAGATCACCAAGGGCAAAGCTCTCTCGCCCAAACATGAAAGTCAAACTTCAGAGCCCTGTAGGAGATTCATTTTACCAGAAAACAGAGTGATGGTGAGTTTGAGTCTTGAACTCAGGAGTGGGAACTTTCGAGTCATTCTTGGCGCAGCTCTTTCCAGTTTGTTTAAATAGGAATCAGAGTCCATCTTCAAGGAGGGTTCAAAGCCTCTACAGTTCTCCATTCTCAATCATTAGTGTCATACTGTCCAAGCAACACTCTGTGCTGCAACCATGACCTCACTCAACAACTTCTTCTTCTCCTTTCTTGTCTCCTCTCTTTCTCTTCTTCTTCTATAATTATTGCAGCAAGTACAATATTCTGTGTTCTTTGTGTTCTTCTGAGCATCCACCACACTTGATGGTCTCGGAGTCAATGTGATCCTCTCAACGCCATGATGAGTTGTATGCACCATCAATGTGATCTTTCCATTTGAATTCAGGACCTGCTATGGGTGGGATTGCCAAACTGACGTCCAGTCATAGCCGGGCCCCCGGTGGCGCTCCTATGGTACAGTTTTTAGCAATTGGACAGTGTCAGTCAAAAATATTGAAAAAATATTGGAAAAAATTGGAAAATTGAAATTTTCCTATTTCAATTGTTTGTTTTGTTTAAAAGAAAATCACTTTGTCCAGTAAGTTGAATGAAAACCCCCTTTAATTTTTCAAGAGAATAAGTCAACTTTTTATTGAGCTGTAGGCAGCTCTGTGTGGTGGAGTTTATCACCGTCACAAAAACGGGCTTCAGGTTTTGTCCACTTTTTTGCTTCCATCCTCCACGTGAGAGTTCTCGAACTTCCTCATGTTGAGAAGGGTTTATAGGTCTTAAAGGTGACATCCCTCTAAAGATGTGTCATCATGGTGCTAAAACCAGCACTTTTATAATAACACACAGATGGAATCAGAAACCACACATTTTATGACACAGTTAAGCCTAATCCAGACTTTCATAGCTGGTCAATCTTGATAAAATTTGGGGTCGGCTGGACTCTTGTGGGCTTTTATACCAACGTCCGACTTATGTCAACAGAGTGGAAGCAGAAGTGGAAACACTGTGATGCATCTGGTTACTCTTTGCACAGGAGTGTACAAAGCTGAAGAAACCTGTATGGCACACTTGATTCTTTATGCATATCAGTGAATTATAATAATCTGAAAGCTTTTATTTTAATGGGATTGTGTGTCTTCTTCTTGTAAAGAAAGAACTCATTCCCATCTAGAAGCAAAGTGATAAAAAAAGCTTCACATAGAACAGGACAAATGTGTGATAAAAGCACCAATTTTCTTGACTTTAATCGTGGTCATTTTCTTTTTATTCTTGTTTGGAGAAAAATGGCGGCATGGCAGAACACAAATGAAAGTGTGAAG
This sequence comes from Oryzias melastigma, assembly GCF_002922805.2. Lineage (NCBI taxonomy): Eukaryota > Metazoa > Chordata > Actinopteri > Beloniformes > Adrianichthyidae > Oryzias > Oryzias melastigma. The sequence continues at coordinate 26,468,366 of NC_050524.1, read as the reverse complement.
AGTTCCAGAGAAAGAGTTCAAGAAAAAATGGCTTTAGTGGAATTCAGAGAGTTAACAGTTCAGCGGAGAACAGGTAAGGCGAGCAGGAAGAAACGCAAGTGCTGAAACAGCATTACAAGGTGGAGGTGTGAAGAAAATCTAACATCTCAAGTGGAGGAATGACGCAGGACACCAGACCAGAATCAGAAAAAAGCAGATAGCCACAACTGGTCCTGAAGATCTACTATTCTACTTGTTTCCCAGTTAACTCTGCCCTGTTTTTCTGCTTATTCAGATTGACTGAACACACCTGATCCAGGCACCATATTTTTTGGAGTATAAGTCATGGGGAGCTGTGCTGGATGAAATCACAAAAGCAGGTGTCCTTGTGTCCTCTTTCTTGTTCAAACCAGTCCCTCTTCTAAGAGAGCTGATGAAACCACACATGAAGGAGTGAGTTCTCTCTTCAAAACGTCCTTTTTGACCAACTTTTCCAAAAATAAATTAAAAATAAATGTTATGGGATTCAAATTCATTACTCAGTTTGCACAAAAGGTCTTCAGGGTTTCCTTATATGTTTTCTCAGACTTTTATTAATGGACCTCCTTGACTGTTTGCCAGAAAAAGAGTTCGTACACCTCTGTGACAGACTGAACTCCACCTGACCTGAGCTCTTCAGCTTCACTGATCTGCTGCTGCGTCATCCTGAGGCCTCTGAAAGGCCACAGTTAGACTGGTATAAAACATTTTTACAGTGTCTCATATTCAGCCATAATTAACCAGATGAATGTTAATGAGCAGAGATGAGCCGGCTCATTATCAGTCGATAACAGAAACGGCTGAAGAAGAAAACATCCTCTTCACATGGAGGCTGTGATGTCACAAAAAAGAGGAATAAAGACCCAGAATATTACAGTAATAAAGGCATAAATAGAAAAAAAAACATATAAAGTAGAGTAATAAAGAACAGAGCATGTTTTTTTCTCATTAGAACCCCATCTATGCAAGACATTTTCATCTGTTTTCTAAAGGAGTCACGACTAAATGCAATGAAGAAACAAGAGAATCTCATTTCACAGGCGAGAGCTAGAAGCTACACTGAAAACATGCGATACTAAAAGTTGCTGAGAGAAAAAAAGTGCCCATAAAATGTTAGAGACATGCTGGGTAATAAGATTTTAAATTCTTACAAATACTTTTCACTCAGTTTTAGAGAACATTGATTTGTAAAACAGCAAATTTTCTCATGGATCCATTAAAAAAACATTTAAAAATGAATAAAACTCAAAAATTTGTTTATTTGATTCATGTATACTTTGTACATCTTTACTGAGGATTCCATAAGCTAAACTACAGTGTCAGATGAATAAAATTAAGTTCTCGTGTTTAAGGTTCGGGTTAGTTTTTGAAAATTTGGTTTGATTAAAAAAAAAAAAAAAGATTGCTAAAACCGAAGGAAGGCTTTGGCCAGGAGAATTTTAGGCATGGAGAGACCCAGCCGACGTTTCAAAACCCAAAACAAAACTTTTGTTAGCAGGAAGAAAACTGAAGTCCCAAATACAAACACACTGGAAATAAGAAAGCAAAGAAAAAAAAATTCTATCTATTTATTTTTTGAATGGCACACAAGCAGAAGACGAGGTAGAGATGCAACCAGATCCTCCACACAGGAGGGGGGCAGCACCAAGCGCATCCCCAGCAGCTCTAAATAGAAAGGGCACCAAAGAGCAACTGACAGAGGCAGCCAAGTCTTTCAGGAGGGCTGGCTTTGGTAGAAACAGAGGAAGGACTCTATTTTCAAGTTTTCACAGTCCCGTTCAAAGATTCAATCAAGAATCAGGATTTCCTCCTTAAACAGGCGAGAGTATAGACACCAGTACAGGCAGGAGTACAGACCAGAGTTTTACAGACACCAGAACGGGCAGGAGTACAGACAAGAGTAATGGAAGGAGTACAGACAACAGTACAGGCACCAGTACAGTCAGAAGTACAGACACTAGTACAGGCAGAAGTACAGATGAGAATAGTACAGACACCAGTACAGACAGGAGTAATGACAGAAGAACAGACAGGAGTAATGAAAGTAGTACCCAGTGTTTTGCCAATCTGCCAGTTCAGCTCTTCCTCCTCTGTTGGCTCCGCCCTCCTAGCAGGACATCAGGTGGATCTCATCACTGATCAGCAGTGTGTGCTTCTTCTCTGATTGTATAAAAGAGCTAGAGAAGATCTCTTCTGTAAGCAAAAAACTCTGAACCTGTGTGGGAAAAGGATACTTATGGAAAACTGGAGAGGCAGCCGGTAAGCCCTTGCTTTTCATCCCTGACTGCAGTCAAGTTTTGGATGGCCTGCTTTTTGCTCTGTGGCATTTAGTTACTTACCTGCTGGCTGAAGCTGTTTAGTTACTTACCTGGTGGTTTTCCTTCTGCTGTTCAAGGTTTTTCACCTGAAAAGAATTTCAAGTGGAGCAGAAAAGGTTTCCAAGAGAAACTGAAGAGGTTTTCAACAGATGCTGAAGGGATTTTCACCTGAAGGAAGCTAAAGTGAAGCTGAGCTAAAGCAAAGGCGAAAGAAACCTGAAGGAACCTTAAAACTGGAGCTGAAGAAAACTGAAGCTAAAGTGAAAACTAAAGGAAAGCTGGAGTGAAGGGTGAAGAAAAGCCAAAGGAAAGTAAAAGGAAAACCAGAAGAAAAACAAAGGGAAATCTTAAAGCCAAGATCAAAGTTAAAGCAAAATCAAGCACAAAGAAGAAAGAAAAGAAAGTTCAAGAAATTGAAGAGGAAAGTAAAAGCTCAACTTGAAAGTCCAAAATACCACACTCGAAGCAAAACCCAGAGCAAAACTACTACAGTAAAACCATTACTAATAACAAAAAACTAAATTCACTGCTTCAAATGAAAAATAAATGAAATCTGAGTGAAATCCTTGTCCATCTCTTTATTCCAAAGTATCCTATCCTTTCAAGTGTGGGAAAACACACAGTTAAAAAACCGCAGCGCTTGACAGGAGTAATGACAGAAGTACAGATAGGAGTAATGACAGAAGTACAGAGAGGAGCAATGACAGAAGTACAGACAGGAGTAATGACAGAAGTACAGAGAGGAGTAATGACAGTACAGACAGGAGTAATGACAGAAGTACAGATAGGAGTAATGACAGAAGTCCAGAGAGAAGCAATGACAGAAGTACAGACAGGAGTAATGACAGAAGTACAGAGAGGAGCAATGACAGAAGTACAGAGAGGAGTGATGACAGAAGTACAGAGAGGAGTAATGACAGAAGTACAGATCGGAGTAATGACAGAAGTACAGAGAGGAGTAATGGCAGAAGTACAGAGAGGAGTAATGACAGAAGTACAGAGAGGAGTAATGACAGAAGTACAGATAGGGGTAATGACAGAAGTACAGACAGGACTAATGACAGAAGTACAGATAGGAGTAATGACAGAAGTACAGATAGGAGTAATGACAGAAGTACAGAGAGGAGTAATGACAGATGTACAGAGAGGACTAATGACAGAAGTACAGATAGGAGTAATGACAGGAGTTCAGACAAGAGTACAGAAGTCAGTACAAACAAACAGGAGTAATGACAGAAGTACAGATAGGAGTAATGACAGAAGTACAGATGGGAGTAATGACAGAAGTACAGACAGGAGTAATGACAGGAGTTCAGACAAGAGTGCAGAAGTCAGTACAAACAAACAGGAGTAATAACAGGAGTACAGACAGGTGTAATGACGAGAGTAATAACAAGAGGTCAAACAGGAGTAATGACAGGACTACAGTCGTACAGAAACTAACAATGGCCTGGAGTAAAGACATTCGTACATGTTATAACATCACAATTACTAAAAAACTGAAAATGCATGCAAGCTTCTGATGTTTTTGGATGGCAGTGTCTACATATAGACATTCCTGTCAATAGTAACTCTGACCTCAGTGTTTTATTTGAACAGCATATTTCACCTGCTACTGAAACCATCCCATAATAAATAACCCTGGTTATGACTAGAACCTTTCTCAGACTGTTTCTCACCTCTTTCTGTCAGAATTCTGCTCCCTCTTCAGCTCTGTCTCTCTTTATCATGATTATTAATAATCTGTTGAATTCAATAGACTGGAATTTACAAAGTTATGGATGAATTTTTTCATGTACAGGAGACATAATATTGAAAAACTGTAATGAATGAGACAAAGTTCTTCCTGGCTGAAGATATGTTAGGGAATACATTTCCCTAAATGATCACAAACCTTTTTAAAATACATTTACGTAAACATACACAATAAATATTCAATAAAGACTAAAAATTGAACAGTGACTCCAATGAATTTTCAAATAAATCCAAATGTTTACTTTTTAGCTGGACATTAATTATCAGGGGCTGCACGGTGGCGCAAGTGGTTAGCGCTCTCGCCTCACAGCGAGAAGGCCCCGGTTCGATTCCCGGCTGGGACCTTTCTGTGTGGAGTTTGCATGTTCTCCCCGTACATGCGTGGGTTTTCACCGGGGACTCCGGCTTCCTCCCACCGTCCAAACACATGCTTCGTAGGTTAATTGGTGACCCTAAATTGCCCCTAGGTGTGACTCTGAGAGTGAATGGGTGTGTGATTGAGGCCCTGTGACAGACTGGCGACCTGTCCAGGGTGTATCCCGCCTTCGCCCATC
>NC_050524.1:26451130-26463674 GCF_002922805.2 Oryzias melastigma | reverse complement strand
AGTGACTCCAATGAATTTTCAAATAAATCCAAATGTTTACTTTTTAGCTGGACATTAATTATCAGTACCTTCCATAAAATGCTGACTATTATCACCATGTAAATAATTTTATAAAACAGGCAAAATATAACCAATGAGGCTTGCTGGGATATTTTACGTTTTTCTATCACATCTTTCAACTAAAATACGTGTTGTTGTTTTTTTTTTTTTTTTTTTTTTTTTAATAGCAAACATGGAATTTTAACTCTATCTACAAACTAAACAATTCTAAAACCTGAGCTTCCAGTTTAATGCAAATTGAAAACAGTTCTTAACCAATTCTGATGTCTTTTTGGATCATTTTCTTGATGGGAGAAACAGCCGTGGAGTGCCAGCAGACAGAATTGTATTAATTAGTAGGAGTATTTACATAACCATAATTTCCCCCTGACACTGTTTGGTTTCTGCTAAAACAAACTCACACAAGTTTGCTCCCAGCAATGCGTTTCAACATAGGATGTGACTTTTTTTTATACTCCAAGCTTCCCTTATTTGCCAAAACAAACATCCACTATCAAATGATACAATAGACACTTAGGAAAATGGATTTGCAGGATAGAAATGTTTTCTGTAAATGTGATGCAACAGCAAGTGAACTACAGCAAAAAAAAACCAGACTGATAGCTCTAAAACAAAAGTTACTGTGACTGCGCTAACTCCCAACCTTGCTAGTAACATGTAAAAAACACAGTCTGAAACAACCACACATGAGCCGCATTAGCATATTCACAAAAATACCCAACCAAATATTTTGACAGAGTGATGTGTACCACTAAAAATCACTTTGACAACCAGAATGAATCCAAAATAAGGCACTGAAAGTGTGCTGAAAATATGGTAACAATAGTTATAGTTTGATGCTTTTAGGCTTGTGTTGAGTATTTCTATGTGGGTTAATTATGTCCCTTAAATCTGTAATAAATTAAGATACAGTTTATTTACATTTGGAGATTAGAAAAAGACAAACTGGCATTTTTCCTCTTACACAAGGTTTTTTTTTTTTTTTTTTTTAAATGTTCAGAGCTTCCAATTTTACAAGTTTTCCCAAAACAATTACTGTGAAAGTATCCTATCCTGGTGTGTCTATCTGAGGGGCGTGTGATAAGAGTGGGATTGGTGCTCATGTCTTCATGTGAGTGGATCTTGGGTCTTCCTGCGTTGTCATTGGTGGATCTATTTATTTATCATTCCGATCGTCTGCAGTTCAGGTCCTTCATTACCAAGATTTGTTGATCCAGGTGTCTGAATGAAAGGCAAATGCTTTTAAATAAGAATGGAGTCGTGCAACGTTGGATAGAAGTTCTCGTGACCTGGACCTTCTCCTTTAGAGGCTTCAATGATCAAAACTCTAACAACCGCCTGCTGTGTTTGATATTGTGGATCATGATGTTTTTTTTTTGCTTGTTTTTTCTTTTTCATAATTTTTGTGGTATCATCAAACTGAACATGTTCCGGTGTTTCTCAAAAAGACGGTACTCTTCTGCCCTTCAAAACCTTCCAGTCAAATCTCCTTTCCTTCAGCCTCTCTATTTCTAATTGTTCTGTCATCAGCTTTAATATTTCACTCTCTGGGAGCTGTGAAGCCTGAACTGGAGCTCTGTTGGCTTTCTGCACATTCTCTGAGCGTTGCACCGCCTGACCTCTCAGTGAACCTGCTTGAGCAGAAACCTGGAAACCGTCATAAATGGGTTTCCAGGTGTGTGAAAGTACGGAGCAGTGCAGCCGTACTTAGGGACCTTTTGGTGTATTTGTTACAGGGAGCCTTTAAAGTTTTAAAGGCTCCCTCCATCAGCTGGGAACCAATGAGAGCCACACCCTTCCAGCACCACACCTGAAAATAATAAACACAGATAGACACAAAGATCCACCAAAAAACAGAAGTCCCACTCTGACAGAAAATAAACTATACAAAACACAGAACGAAAAAATAAATAAATAAAAAATACGACCACAGCCTTAACAGTGTTTAACCCCAACCCTGACCAAAATCCCAACTCTAACCTTTCCTCCAGTCTGTGCAGAAAAGTTCAACACTGGCAGCACATATTTGGACAGTTACGTGTGAATAGTCTCTTCCTTTTTGCTGAGTGAAGAATTCTCCTTCCTGTGAGTTTCAGAATAAAAACTAATTTCTGTCCGAGCTGCAATTTCTCTTTTTGATTCTTCAAACAAATATGATTATTGTTTTTTTTTTCCCTCAGCTCTGTATCCACAACTTAATGATCCTCTCAGTGTTTTTGGTCAGTCCTGCAGCAGGTTTACATGCCTGGTGCGTCTCATTATAGCGTCACCTCAGATCAAGGCAGAGGCCCTTCCGATTTGGGGCAGAATTGACAGCAGATGTAACACAAAAGCGCGTCTTTGTGTTGGAAGAAAAGCAGAAAGAAAAGGCAGAACTTCAGTCAGTTCAGTGGTGGTTCTTCCTTTCAGAAGAAACATTTCCTCTGTTGCCTTTGAGCTCTTCATCTTCACAAAAACGCACAGAACTCAATGGAAACTTGTGGCCTCTGAGTATTTTTTATTTAAGAAGTTGTAAAAAAGGACGGAGAGTCAGTGGGCAGTGGCTTAATCGCAGTAAAACAGGAGCAGAACTTTAAATGTTTACTAGGATAAAGAAAAAAAAAAAAAAAATCAGAAAAAGGTAATTTGGGTTTAGTTTTTTTGAGGTTGACTAAAACCAAATTACCTTTTTTTTACTTTTTATTCCACAGAACCAACATGGATGAATGAAAATAACTGAAAACTCAAGCCGATTGGCCGTAGCGCCCCCTAAAGGCAAGGACTTACTCCCGCTAATTTAGACATTTTTTCAGCTTTCTTAAAAGCTGACTCGAGGCTCCATTGAAATCTAAAATTAAACTCAACTTACCACCACTTTAGATGCTTTAATATTAGCAGATTGTTCTAAAGCATTTGAAGAGTGATGAAATGCAGAGAGACTGCGTACCTCGGGCTGTAAACGCAGAGACAGTGATTATTTGTGATTGGTGGGAGTCAACAGGAGAGGAGTCTGGATCCTAAAGAGGTGAGTAATCTGGCCTCCAGACTTCCTGGTCTGCATGAATCCTGCAGATGCATGTGTGCCGTCTCTCTTCCTGCTTAATGTGTGCTTCACCCGCTGGCTCCAGCAAACATCTCTGACCCCATGAAGCATGACCTGTCAGGAAGCTGACCACAGGCTGACCACAGCGCTCAGGTGGGAGGTGGATGGATCTCCACGGGGTGCGTTCACTGCAGCTGGTCTGCGTTACCTTCACAATCTGTACAATGTCCACAGGAGGAGTCTGAAATCAAGCAGCCATTTCTGCTTTTACCTTTAAAGGATATGATGTCACCCGGGTGAGACGTTACTGTGGTCAGTGACCGAGAAGACTATGGGGTCAAAGCAGCTTAAAGTGGAGGAAAAAACAGGATGTCAGTCTAAAAAAAATCTAAAACTGTTTCAAACTTAAAAATCCACATTGTAAACAAAAATAAAACTAAACAAATGTGCAATTAAAAAACACTTTTAAGCTTTAAAGAAATATTGAAAACTTGAAAAACAAATGTGCAAATTGAAAAAAAAAAAAACTTCAAAATTGAAAGTACGATAGAGTATTAGGGCCACTAAAAAATGTATATTAAGAGTTTTTTTTTTTTTTGCTACTTTTAATCGTGTAAATGTACAAGATTAAAAGTTGTAAATGTACACAAAAAATGTCATATATTTAGCCTATGACTTTGAAAGTCATAAATATACGACTTTATTCTGGTAATTTAACAGTTACCACTTTTTTCTCATAAATGTACAAGATTTAAATTCATTATTAAAAGAAAAAAATGTTTGTAAACTGGCCATAATACGAAATGTACAAAACTTAAAAAAATATAATAAATTGTAAATTTTAAAGAAAAACATATTTTAAACTTTAAAGAAATAATGAAAACTTGGGGAAAAAAATTAAAAAACGTAGATAAAATGTGTAAATTTGAAATATACATATATATAGTAAACTTCATAATAAATATTGAAAATTTGGAAAATAAAATGGCAAATTAGAAAAAATACTAATAAATAAAAAAATATTGAAAACAAAAAAATCCAATTGTAAATTTGAAAAAATAACAAATTTTAAGTTAGAAGAAATACTGTAAACTTGATTAAACAATATTGTACATTTGCAAACAACACAATTTACGTTGCAAAAAGAATAAAATTAAAATATTATGGCTCGATATAAACTTTCACCTTGTTAATATTAAATGATCTCTATTTTTTACAGTGCTGATATGGCTGTGTTGTTATTAAAATCTCCAGCACTTATCTTTGATGAACATCACTTATATATACTGCTAGCATACACATTTTTTGGAACAACAGCACTGCCAGACCTGTCACTTGGACGGTCAAACACTGCTCGCCTCCACGCTTGAACCTGATGTATTTTAGCGCGGCGTTTCAACAGGTTTCTGCCGTTAGAATCCTTACGATCCATGTTATTGTTACGACTGAGACGGAGCACGCAGTCTGCATCAGCTTTGGCAAATTACAGACACACTTTGGACCTTTTTACTCGCGGCTGCTCTGCCATCTGAATGGGTTTGTTGTCAATCGTCAGCGGAGGAATACAAGTGTGTCTAAGTGAGACACACTTGATTGTGCTGTGACAGACACATGTTTGGTAAGGAAACATGGGAGTACTGCACTGTAATCACAAAGAAGGGTGAAGGGATGTAAACATCCTGACAACCACTGAAACGGGACGGACGGTCCTGCAAATTGTTTCTTTTAATGTTTTACGTAAAGCACCTTGAATTCTCTTTGTACATGAAATGTGCTACACAAATAAACTTGCCTTGCAAATGACCAACCAGAGGAGAGAAACTGGAGCGCTTTCCAATAGAAGGTCAGGAACTCTTTACTATACTCACATGTCCACATGGTTTTATTTTGGGAATGTAAATCTCTCAAATAGATCATCAGAGTTTCAATTTATTTTTTTCAATTTGAAATAACTCACAGCCTTAACAGCTTATCATAAACCTAATTTCAGGGCTAAAATGCAATTAAACATGTAATTAAAAATTGCAGAGCAGACAGAAGGGGGCGGCGTGCTAAATATTTGTCAGATAAGGTTTTGAAAAGTCTACAGCTGAATGAAAGCAGCTGAAACGTGTTAATTTGAGACAAAAACACCTAAATTGATGAGAACGATGATTGACGTGTAAATGTTGAGGTGATACCTGCAGAGGAAACATTTACAGGTCGACTCTGCTATGGTGATTTTCACTGAAACACATTCAATTAAAGCTGCGAGCAGCGTGGTCCACACACACCACCGGCTGCAACCCTCACCGACCCCTTTTTGACTCACCCTCATGCCCTGGCTACATGCCCCCTCCTCTCCTCTCCCCACCCTTGTTAGAGCTGCATGTGACAGATTTCTGAGAAAAAAAAAAAACACTTTTTTTCAAAATGACAGCTTTTCTGTTGGTTTTATTTTATTCTGTGGTCACCTGGAGGGAAGAATCAACAAAAGTAAACTCTTAGATTTCCTTAGCAAATGGTGTTTTTAATTAACCACCCCCATATTCTAACTATTACGTTTATATCAAATGTCTTATTGTTTCATTCATCTTGATTCCACAATTTATAGATTGTTTTTTTACAATATATGATCAACCTGAAGGAGAATCATTTACTGTATAAATACATTGAAAATATATGCAAGCAACAGTAGAATGCCACTTTTGCAAGCTTGTCACACAAACGGCATTCAAAGTCTAAAAAGTTTAAAAGCTAAACGTAGCTTTCCAGTGATGCTCAATGAGTTAGGACATAATTGATTAAAATCCATATGAGGAGTTTAAATAGGAAGCTGGTAGCCTACTTAAGGTTCTATTTCTATTGTTTAATGGTCCCATTTAAGAGTACCGAACACTGCAGGTCCATTGAAGAGTGGAATGGAATGGTTGGGGCGGAGGGGTAGGGCTGGGGAACAGGACTGTTATCATTACTGGAGCTGCAGATCTTGACATGGGACTAAAAGCATTTGACCAATCACGGAATTCAAATGTAATACTTTGTTTCAACCTTAGGGGGCAGCACACAGACGGTTTTTGACTATTTTTTTTTTAAGAATTAAACAAGTTTATTTAAAATTGCTAAAAATGTGGCAATGACCAACAGACAGCACTTTTAAAGCCCCATTTATAGAGGTCACCAGGCACAAAAAAGGTGATTTAGGGTTTGGTTACCCTTTAAGGTGTTTCACTATCTGGTTCCTCTGTCACTTTCCTCACCCCCACACTCTAAAGTGGAGAACATCAACAGAACCTTCAACCTCACGACCGTCACACCAAGCTCACTCTCATGCTTGCAGGGGTGGGATTATATAAGTTCGTCCCACTCCTGTTCAAGCAATCATGCTTGAAATAATAATCAATCAATCAATTCTTAAAACTCATATTTTTAGTTCTATCTTCAACACAAAACATAAAAACACCCCTTATTCAACCTCTATTAACAATGTTTTTTTTATTAATTTTTTAATTAACCTATAAGCCAATTTTCAGTCTTAAAAGGCATCTATAAATAACATGTTTAATTTAATTTTTTAAAAATATGATTACAAAAATGTGTAAATATTACAATTTTTCTGTCTGTACATAATAAAATCTCTTAATAATTTTGTACTATCATTGTGGAAACTTTCACAAAACAAAGACAAAAAATATTTTTTTTTACAAATAAATGTTTATCCAAGTAAGAATTAAATGTTTCTTTTTCTACTGAAATTTTTTTTGTTTGTTTGTTTTTAGGAAACACGTGCATGGTGGATTACTTTGCATGGTGTTTTGTGAAATTTATTTTCTCACTTTTATTGTATTTTTTTAAGATATTAGGAGACTGTTGGAAAGGAAAAAATGTAAAATCTGTTAGGAGTTTGGTTTCAGTTCTGGTCTTTTTAAAATAAATATGTTTTTTTTAGCAGGAATAAAACTATTAACACTGAAATAGTTTCAGTGTTTTGACTAACAGAATTTTATGAAGGTGCTTTAGACCTGACACTCTCTAAAGACTTTTGGTTCCTGTTTGAAGGGTCATTTATTTCTTCTCTGTTAGGAGTAAATTATTCACAAAGACGTGTTAATATTCATTAAAAAAAGAAGTCCAATTGGAACAAATCTGACCCTGTTTTCCCCCTGAAGCAGTTTCCAGAGAGCTGCGACACAAAGCCAAGGAGAATGTCAATTCAAAGACACAAACTGCTTCAGGATTAAAGTCTGATGTGAACACCTGATCATTTCTGTGGGTTAGGATTGACTGGACTTGGATTGGTGTTCTGATCCAAATCAGATAATGTGATGAGATTAAAAGCAACTTATCTTTGATTGTGTTCATTTTTAACAACAAAAGACGAACGAGAGACGCAGATGGATGAAGAAAAGAGAATTTATAGGAAGAAAAAGCTACCAAGGAACACTTTTTTTATTGGAAATAAAACTTCAGACGTTAGGTTAGGATTATGAGTGGCTGAGAAACAGAGAACTCTCACCAAGAAAGAGGGAGCGGGGTGGCCCTCACCTCAGAGGCGACTTTCTAATGAACTACTGCTGCTCTGCAGAAACTATGTCCAAGAAAACAACGCTTAAAAAAATCCTAATTAAAAGACCACTGGGAACACTTAATATCAAAAGATGATTAGAGTTGGACTTAAAATAATTTGTCATTTTTACGCATATTTTAATATTTTTACTAATAGGGGACAATAGAAAGTGTTTCCACACACTTTATCCCGACTGCTCAGTCACTGCACAGCATTTGAAACATCCAGGTCAGTTTGGAGTTGCACGTTCAAATGGGATCTGGAACTATTTAACCTGAGGCTGTAGGATTTGCTAAAGCACGTGGAGTCATGCTCAAAATGTTTTTCGAGGAGATATGCAGACCTACTCAGAACTTGATCCTGCTTCCTCTCTCTAAGAATAAAAAAACAGGTCTTCATCAGCAGGTCTGACGGGTCTGAGCTCCACAGGAAACTGGAACCGAAGACGAAGCCGCTGGGGTTAAGTGACGTGACATGAAGGATGTAACATGAGAAAACACGCTCACGGTGTGGGAAAACTCATGGGAAAACAGTAAAAAAAAGTGTCAATAAAAGTGAACAAGTGTCTCAGTGTGCTGCAGTGACTCCTAATGGATGTTCCCCTTGGGTACATTGTATATGTCATGTTTTTATGTTCTTTTGTTGTTTAAAAAAAAGTTTGGTGAGTGTCAGCAGGTGTGAATACTGATGAAGAAACAGTTTCATATTCTGGACGATAACAAGAAAAAAGTGAAGTTAAAAAGTTTAATTTATTTTATTCACAGATGCTTTTTGGCTTCAGTTTTTACCACCAAATAGTGGTCTAAGCTCAACGTTCTCTACCGGTTTAACAACAAAATGAATGAAGGTGCTGTGAAATAAATAGGGAAATATCTAATTAAACGTCACCTAGAACTTAGTTTTTTAATTTAACAATTTAATTTTAAAAAATAAAACATTAATTAAACATTTCATATACTGTAATTTGAAGGAGGGGTAAGAATTGTGAGTCGAGGTAAATATTCAGTGTTTGTATGTAGCTGTTTGCTGCTTGTATTGGAATGGAAGAACCCCTGTAAATTGGGACCAGTCCCCTTTAAATTGTTTAAATAAAAATAAAAAATTCTGAGGATCTATAGAACTTAAAACTATTTGCTAAAATATTGTTTGGTCTGCGATGTGTTCATGAAATTAGTTTATTTCTTTCACATTTTGAAGCTTTCATAGCGTCTGTCATTCCTAATCAGACATTTTCCCTCAGTAATGATGACAGACTTGAGAAGACATCAAACTTGATTGAAATATCAAAACATCTTGATGTTTTGAAGGCTGACGTACAAATGTGATTTTAGTTTCTTGCAATTGATGCTGATGTTTTTGGAAAACCAGCTGACAGTCAGCACGGCAAAGACAGCTTCTTCTGGTCTATCGTTTCACTTTAAGCTCATTGATCAGACAGTGCAGTTATCGTCTGTTCTTGATTGATTACACTACAAAATCTCATCAAATATGAGTATTTTCTAGTTTCATTCTCTTTTTACATGTCATCTAAGACTAAAGTAACCCAATAAGATGTAAAGACTAGTTTTAAGTCCTAAATTCCTAGAGTCATCTTATCTTCAAAGCATCTTTTTAAACACGTGTTTTTTTTACTTAAAATATTTTTCACCACAAGTTTAATTTGTTAGACGAACTTTGTTAATTTAGATGAACTGGAAAAATATTTTTTTACACAAGTGTTATTTATATCAAAATATTTTATAAATTTATTTTTTTTTGTCTGCTCCTGATTCACAACAGTTTGAACAGCTTAGAAATGCAAAATTTAAGTTTAATTGTCCTTTTACATGTCCTCCACTGAGAGAAGAATGCCACATGTTAAAAACACTAAAAACACAATTTTCATCAAAGTGGGATTTTAACAAGGACAGGACGGAACTTTGAAAGTAAACATACATTTACATCATATTTTTAAGATTAATTTATCCTAAAATGTATAATTCTGTTTTCATTTTAAGATGAGCATTGTCTGGAAATAAAGATAGGAACCTTTTGTACGGGAAAAATTAAAATACCAGCTGTGAAGATAAAAAAAAAAAAAAAACTTCACTTTGAGCAACAAACGCTTATCTGAGGAAATAATTGTTTTTTAATTACCAGAGCAATTTAGCTAAATAATAATGTGTAAAGATAATTTTAATTTTTAATTTTATCTTAAAAAGGCAGCACAAGTAATAAATATTACTTAAGTAAATTCTACTAGTTTATTTTTTAATTTATATCAAAGTGAAAACATTTCATATTGTTTATTATTAAGCTTTTTTTTTGAGAAGTACTTTTTTTTCCAGCGTAATTATAAGGATGGACAATCTCCACCTGAAACTCTTCACAGAACAGACCGGTTTCAGGTGAAATGATCCCTGCAGGTTCCTGAGGAAAGATCTCCATCGGCGCCTTTTGAGTTCCTGAAAGAACCAGAGGTTGTGGCTTCTGGACGACACTTCCTGTTTGATGGTTTCCGTGTTCAGTGATCTTATCTTGATGCTTGATGCTGTGACACATGGAGGAGGGAGGAAGAAAACACGAAGGAGCATCCATCCAGAGCAAACTATGACATTTACCACCAGCAAACCCTGCAGTGACACAGAACAGTGTCAGACGTCTTCTTTTCTCTGTGAAGGGAGGCTGGACATTCACAGTCACTTTTAAATTAAAGTTGTCTTTTATCAAAAGAGAAAGTCCTACTTCAAATAGTTTAGGAATACAAAATAGAAATATTTCAAATAAAACTTGAGGAAAAAAGGGATTTCTTTATTACGTAATTGGCCTTAATGAAGTTTCAGCATCACTTTTCAGTGGAAAATGCTGAACAATGCTGACACCTAGTGGACAAAAGAGGCTGGTAGACGCTGCAGAGTTCTCCATTCCCTGGACTAAACGTGCAGAAGCT
This sequence comes from Oryzias melastigma, assembly GCF_002922805.2. NCBI lineage: Eukaryota > Metazoa > Chordata > Actinopteri > Beloniformes > Adrianichthyidae > Oryzias > Oryzias melastigma. The sequence goes on along the minus strand of NC_050524.1, from coordinate 26,453,117 downwards.
ATTCAAAGAAAGGCTTTTCCAGTTCTGCAGCTACAGTATTCATGTCTGTTACCACTTTGGTGTTGGCCCATTCCTCACTTCCTGAGTTGTTTAGCCTCACAAGAATGCAACAGAGCTGCAGCTCTTCAACATCTGGGTGCAATATGCCCCTCCAGATGAGCCGTGTCTTCTCACCCACCACCCACTCTTTTTGTTTTTTTTACCCTCAGATCACATTCTTCTGTATTCTGATCTGCTCTTTGTTCCGTCTAAAAGTGAAGATTTTTTAATCTTGTTTTTAACACTAAAGCTATCTGAGAGAAACTGAATGAAAGAGAAAGTTTAAAGATGACAGTGCAAAAAAGAAAAAAAAGAAAAACACACAAAATCTCAACAAGTAGATTGAGTTTGAATATATTAAAAAACTTGGTATAAGACAAAACTAACTTTCTAATAACTTTTCAGTGATATATAAGGCATTTTTGACTATAAACCTTAAATACATCTCTTGCAGTTATTTTGTAAATATTTTATTTTAACTAATATCTCAAATAAAACGAGATTTTCTTAAGAATATATAATCATTTTAAACAGTTTTATTAATAAATAGTGAATACTTTGAGAACGTTTTGCTTGAGAAAGCTTTATTTGACTTAAAATATTTAGATACATTTTTTTTTTATTCCCGTCTTTTTTACCCAAATATCATCCAGAAACAGGGATAGTTGGACTGTTATACGATTTAAAATAGGATAGGTCTACACATGGGATAAAGTAAATATATATGTATATATACTTTAAATATGTATGTATATATGTAATATCTAACTGCAAAAACCTAAAATTTTACCAAGTATTTGAGTCTAGTAGTTTCATTCTTTTATTACATCTAATATAGGACAAAATGGACTCAGCAGTTCATCTTCATAAAGATGTAACTGCTTTATGACAATAACTTATGCTGAGTTATTTAATTAAAAAAAAATATTTTCTTAAGCAACATCTTATTTTACTTTACATAATATTTCTAAGCAAAAGTTTTATTTTTGAATGTTTTTTTAAACAGATTTTTTTGATTTAGATAAACTGGAATTTGCTTAGGATTTCTAAAAAAAAAAATTTAAAAAAAGTATCTTTAAAACCGTCATTCTAGCCTTACTTTAAGAGGATTATACCCTCACCAGATACTTAATAAGGCACACCTGTCCAACAAGTTTCTAATCAGTCTGCGTTAAGTAAAAATATGGAACAGAGACCCAACCAATGTCAAAGCATTCATATATGCAAAGCACTTTACAAAAACATGGTTTGGTCACAGTGGTGTGAATGGAATTTAAGGACAACAGATGTGATGGATGTGTGAGGTTTGTGACGGTGGTAACCCATAAAGACCCAGACCCACTTTTCCTTACATCAAAATCATCTGGAATGCACCACAAACCAAATGGATCACAGAACCCATTTCTGATATGTTTTTGTTACACTGATCTCACCATGGGTTCTTCTGGGTTAAGAATGGTGGTGATAACACAGATGTTAATTTATTTATGTTCATCATTTTAAAAAGACATTGTCATTACAAGCATATTTGAGTAAAGCTAATTGTGATTTATTTTATTGTTTAAAAAGGACAATTCTAAAACTAGAAGAGTTTCATTACCTGAGTTTGTGAATGTTTTTTTGCTAAATGTGGTCACTGAATATGCTAAAGATTTTTGATGAAGATGCTGGAGAAATTTGATGTAATCGCTGAAGGGATTTGCAGAAAATGCTAAATCTATTTGCATAATGCTAAAATTGCTAGAGGACTTAAAGTTGCAGAAATTGCAGCAAATGCACAAAGAATTTGAAGAATTTCTTGAAAAATTGCAAAAATGTGCGTAAAATTTAAAAATGCATAAAGGATTTAGCCCAAAACCTCAGTAGATCCCAAACTAGCGAAAAACAAAGTAAGCATTTTGATAAAAAATGATCTTACCACCAAAAAACCCCAACATCCTTAGTAGGT
>NC_050524.1:26434329-26451030 GCF_002922805.2 Oryzias melastigma | reverse complement strand
TCTAAACTACAGGTAGATTATGACATCTATAAAGAGAAACTTCACTTATATAATTTACAACTGAGCAATGCAAGGAAGTCCTATTTTCCTGAAATTATTACCAAAAACTCCCATAATGCTCGGGCCTTATTTAATATAGTTGGCAGGTTGACAAAGCCCCCTGTGTCAGTGGCACCAGAACTTTACTCCACCAAAGCCTGTAATGACTTTGCCAAATTCTTCAGGGACAAAATCAAAAGCATTAGACACAAAGATACCACAAAGATACTCATGCAAACAGGACACTGGAAATGACTAACACCAACTGTTTTGTTCTAAAAACTGTTGAATTAGTTATATACTTTTTCTGTTTCCTGTTTTCTGATATTTACCAAATGTGAATAGTTTGATTCAATGCAAGTATATTTTATATTGCTGTTTAGAGGTAGATCATATGTCCAGGAGGAGGGGATTTGCAGGTAAAATGCTCTTCTGAGTCTTCTGTGTAGTGTAGAGTAAAGCTCTGGCTGTATTGATATTTGTGGTGAACTAGACCTTGGGGACGGGTTGAGTTCAGCTTTGGTCAAAGGCACTGCACATCTTGATTTTTGACAAATCTTATTCCCAGGTCCTGTGATACACTAGTGTGCACTGGAGTGTATCTCATTGGCTGCAGAGCATTTGCTAGCAGGCATAGAATAAATTCCTATGCCCCCTGTCTTGAATTCAACTCATTTTTTACAAAAGGTGGTTGATTGGTTCTAATGTACAGGTTGCAGGTGCTTGGGCATTCTTTGGACATTTTCATTTCAAATTTACTTACTGTAGTTGTCAGCTCATCCTTTTTTTTATTTATTTATTTTGTCAAACACCAACAACATTTTTAGAGTATAGGGTAAAATTTGAGGTTTTGAGGTAAACCACACTTGGAAGATTTTCTTTTTAAAAAAAACGTACATGTGAGCTTACTTTTCCGTCCCAGAAGGATGTCGATGGAGAAACCTTCAGCTATAATGCTATAGTTGGCAAATCTCTGGACATGCTGGAACTGGTACGCACTCCAAAAATGTTTTGTAGACTTAATGGAGGAAAAAAGTAGTCTGAACTCCAGTGAGAGGGATAATGGAAGACTCTATAGAAAAGGTGGTTAAAAAGTATTTTTAATGTTTTAAGTGTTGCTTTTAATTTTACTTCTAGTTTTAAAGTACTTTTGCAAAGAAACCAACATTTTAAGGTTGTATTAACTACAGCCCACATGTGCAAACTAAAGAAAAACTGGATTCTGCACAGATGTAACTTTTCATGTGTTTTGTGTTTTATGTGTGTCTGCGCTCACTTGTGAGATCCTATTTAGAAAGCTGCCTCATGGACACAATTTCTCAGAGACAATTCAAAAAGTCGATTCCCTTTTCTCTGTTTCAGTGTTGCAGTTGTTCTTCACGTTCAAACTCCAACCCCATCTGAAGGCCTTGTCTGCCTGTTTACAGTCCATGCTAACTGTTGCTCTCCTTGTCCCTGCAGCTCTGAGCCCTCAGGTAGTTCCTGCTGCAACAGAGAGTTGTTTTGCTCGTCAGCAGAACATGTCTGATAACAACAATCAGTGTTTTTCTGGATCGAACGGCCACATTCCCTCACAGCTGGCTGCACAAAGGCCCGGAGCCATCGACAACCAGCCGCTGGTCACCACCGAGCCCATGAAGGCAAGTGCAGTGCTAATGAGTGAGAGTGATTGATGCCCAGAATAAGCAGTGAAGTTGGTGTGGTAACCATGAACAACAACCATGCTGCATCCTGCTGGAGCTGCAGTTTGATGTTCCTAAGTCGGTGAGGCTTAAACACAGAATCTTTAACAAACTGTAACCCCGGGCTTACACCGCCAGCGCCACGGCTCCATTGCGTTGCAGGAGTGGACTAGCCACAGCCGATGGCTTACACCGGCTGCGGCTCCAGCCACAGCCTGTGAAAGCTCAGCCCAGACAGAGTAGAGCTGGATCTCTATGATCAGCTTCTGGTTGTCCATGGTTATGACTGACAACACTGTGCTGCAACACACTTTGAGTAACCCGAAAATTCAGCGGAAAGTTTGTTTTATTTTGAAAATATACCGGATGCACTTTAAATTCGCTCGCGTGGTTTCCGGTTTAAGTCGTGAATAGCCCCAACTTCACCGAAAGTGATGACGATCAGCTGCGGCGTCCATCAAAGTTTGAACTAAACGAAAAGGATTTGCAGCGACGCAGAGGTCAGTCCGCAGACGCAGGACGTGAACGGCTGCAGTGGAAGTTTCTCTCGCACTTTTAATGTTACGAAAAGACTGCGGCGCACGGCACGGAACCGTGACGCTGGCGGTGTAACTCTTCAATCCTTCACATGATTATTCCAGCAGATTCTGTCGAGTCGCTTTTCTCCTTCAGAATCTGCTGGAATGATCGTGTGAACGGTTGAAAAGTTGCATTGAGTCAAAGAACATAAACTTTGAAGCTCCCCTGTTAAGTGTTTAACCTTCAGAAATAAAAATATAGAATTTATTTATTATTAAACAATATGTTAAAACTCTAAAAACCTGTATAGTTTTAATGTTTTTTAAAGTCGAGCTAATAGGAAGGTAGTGTAAAACATGGCTGTTCTGGTGGTTGATGATCAGAAATTGAAATTTATTCAGTAGGACATTTGAGAGTGAATCACACAATGTTTTTTCAAATCTCTGACTGTCCTGCATTGAATGTGGTTGAGGATTCTCTATTTGGCGTCTTCAGTTTGACAGGAAGTCATGAGGTCCTGGTGGAGACTCTCCGGGACTAGATGGAGCTTCCGCTTTCTTCAGTCTTATCTCAGCTATTTGCTGTAATAATAGGAGCCCTGCTATCTCGTGCATAGCTTTAGGAAACTGTCTCTGACTATTATGTGTAACTCAAAGCGACAGACGAGTGTCTCTTGTGTGCGTCTGTCAATGCTGATGTGTGTGCTTCCCCACAGGCCCCTACGTTAACCATGGAGGGGGGCAGGCTGAAGCGATGCTTGCAGCTGTTGCCTGGTAGAGATTTTGAGACGGTGCCAGAGCCAGTGTGGCGAGCACTGTACCACTGGTATGGTGCCAACATCAGCCTGCCACGACCAGTGAGTGAAGAGAGCACTGCAGTGCTACACATCAGTCACCTTTCCATCTTCTGTACTCATGCTGCCCTCATCAGGGCTGTTTGACCAGAATGACAACCATCTGTGCATAGAGCTATGAATTAGAATTTCTGACAAGACGTTGTGATTCTACTAGTTTAACCCTTCAGCAGATACAGAGCAACATATGCTGAATAAAGTGTGTAAAATAGGAAAAGCCTGACGTGTGTGTTTGGCATTCTCATGCAGATCTTTAGGGTTTGTGGAGGATCGATCATCAGTTAATAGGACTACCAATAATGTCCTTGGTATAAGTTGAACCTGACATGTATACAGATATGAATCACATATAACACCTAATTGTCAGAAAAATGTCTGTAAAGTTAATAAAAGAAAAGATTTCAGAATGTAATCTCCAATTAGATTAGGTTAGTTTGCAAGCAAGACTTCCGGAAAATAAAAGGTCAATCACAATGTTCTCATTTAAGTTTCTAATGTCACTGAGCTTACATTAACTGTCTACAGAAAGCAGCAAATGTATAAAGAGAAAATAGAATCACTCCGATTTGTCCGTGGGCAATTCTTCTTAAATTGTAACTCATATAATGCATTTTGTGCATGAGCACAAAATTTACAAAATGAAAAAAGTACAAAATATAATTTACACATGCACAAATTAAAATTACAACAGTTTGAAACTAATTACACATGCAAATCTTTAAAAATTACCCACAGATCACTTGTTACACACACACAAAACCTCAGTTACTCAGAAACCTGATGTGAGACTCTTCATGTCTCAGAGGTTTGTCCGTGAGTGATGCGTTTAAATGCTGCTAGAATTCTGGCTCATCAGAGTTTTCTGATCAGGCGTTTTGAACTTAGATTATGATTAATATCTGGTGAAACTTGACATTTTACCACTTTCTTAAACAGATATGCCCCAAAGTTAATATAAAAAAGTCTAAATAAAAACTTATCCCTTTTAAAAATAAAAATATCTCCCAGAACTGATCGCTTTCTCTCTGCAGCACCTCCCTGACAGCCCCTCCAACACAGGGGTCTGTCCCAAGTTCTAGTCACAGTCACAAGGATGGCAGGTGGCGCCGGACCCTTCTAAACTCCCACGGATTGTAGCTGATCAACCCTCTCTGCCCTGTGGGTGTTTAGAATGGCCTAGCGCTGCTATCGCCACGTTCTGGCTTCTCCGCGGGGAGACCAGAGTGCCCCCCTGCCTCTTATACAGTCAATGCACAGAGTTCTGGTCAGCAAACGCGACGATTGCAGGCAGCACCGGCACGCTCTGATGCACATAATGTATTATGTGAGTTTCAAATCAAGAATTGAACACGCACAAACCAAGAATATACACGCACAAAACCAAAGTTAGGCACAAATCATGAATTACACACGCACAAATGGGGTTGATACTTGTTTCTTTCCATACAGACAGACTCCAGTGTGAGTTGTATTACATGTGTGCAGCTTCTACCTTCCATTTCTGCCCTACAGGTTATTCTGGATGCAAAGACCGGCCAAGCAGAGCTGGAGCTCTATCCACGCTACCTCCTCTTCCTTCGCCAGCAGCCAGCCACACGCACTCCCCAATCCAACATTTGGGTCAATATGGGTATGACCAGCCTGAGAATGTTCCCACCGTATTTACCCCCACCAAGAGGTAACGTAAGCATGCAGCAAGAGCAGAGCAAGCCGTCGAGCTGTGCATCTCTGAACAACCGCATCCCCAGCTTTAGTGCTGAATGTACTGATCTGGCCCAGGAGGGCCTCTGCAGGGCTTTAGGAGACTGAACCTGTGGCTTTGAGATGCAACACTAATGAATCACTCTGATCATGTTTTGGTTTCCTCCATCTGCACAGCTTGTTGCACAGAGATGGTGTCCCAACGTGTGGAACAATCTGGATAAATAAAGCTGCTGTTATGAACATTTGAATGAATTCATCTGAACTGCAAGCTTGCTTTATTTGTTGCCTGAATTCTTGATGAATTACTTCCACACTCGCACACATGGCAGAATTTCAAGTCTCTCATTCCAGAGAAACTATCATTTTATTTAAGGTAGATACTTCTTTTGTGGGAATTTTATAGAAACTGACTCTAAAACTAAGAAAACCAACTTTCATTCCTTCTTTATTTTCCCACTGAACCTTCACCCTTGTAATGCTTGTATTTTTCATTGACTGTCTGACATGTAGACGGTAGCAAGCACTGTTTTTAAAACCACACTGATCCTGCCTGAATGGAAATCATGGACAATCATGGCATGAGAAAAAGCCTTTTTGGAAGGGGCTGAGCTCTGGAGGCTAATCCACCTTTAGTTGTGAGGAGGTTTGGGGATCCCAGACCCCATTGCTCTGATCAGGTTTCTGGGTCGTTGAAGACAAACCTCTGATGTAGATCAAAGCCAAAGTCAGAATCTGCACAAACGTTTGGGATGCTGCTCTTTGGGACAAAGAACTCCAGCTGTGCTGATGGACAGATGACGGATTTAGTTTTTGAGATCGCTCTTCATTAAATCAGTAAATAACAAGACTAATTGTTAATTCTATTTTCTTTCATTTGATCTATTTTTGAGAACTGAATCAACTGAAGTGATTGACAGATTTTTTTTTTGACCAATCAAGCTTGCAGTGATTGACCAAAGATCCAGTTTCTTGCTGCTTTCTTACAACTAATCCTCAATCATCCAATGTTTTGGTGAATTTGTGTGTTTGAGTGTTGGTGTTTTGGTGGCACAATGGTGTTTAAACAGTTATCTTACTAGATATTCCACCGTTAAATGGATAAAGTCACAGGATTTCTTAGAGGGTGTTCTTTCAGCAGCTTTTTTCTGAATTAATTAAATTACACATAAAATGCAACAATAATTTAGTGTTTTTTTAAGCATTAAAACGATTATTTTTGCTATTTTAGAAGTGAATCAAATTAAAAAATAATCAGTTTTTTGACAGTTTGAAATCTTTGAGCCAGAAATCAGTCAGGCAGAGCTTTTTAGCATATTAGCTAAGAAATCAGACCCTTTTTGTGAACAATTTTTGTTCTACTTCCAACATAAATGATTAATATGAGCTAATATGTTTCCTGGCAAAAAGTCTGAACCTACTGTTAAGGGATCATTCTGAAAAGTAGCTCTGAAAGGAGAAATCTCCTTTAGTTTAGCAGTTTAACTTCCATCTTTCTCTGCAGTCAGGCTGCTTCCACGTTCAAAAAAGGTTTCTGGAACCAAAATGTGCTTTTCTCCAGTCGGTCTGTACCCGGTCTGAGCCTCCTGAAGATGTCTGCCGTATTTATCTGCTCTCCTGGAGAAGAGATGACTTTTATAAGTAAACTGCACTTATTGCATAGAAAAACCTAAATTGTTTACTATTGGAATGGCATATATAGGATTTATTAGCCAGTTTAACAAATAGCCAAATGAACATCCTTTAAGAATTCTGTTACTGTTCTTTATACATTTTTTTTTTAAGGTATTTAAAAAATATTGATAGCATTTATTTTACTTCATTGTTTTTTCTTCTTTTTTTTAAGCCAATGTTCCTGTCCTTCACCAGGTAATGTGCCATCCCCCAATGCCCCTCTGAAGAGGATGCTTGCTTACACCGGCTGCTTCAGCCGCATGGCCACCATCAAGGACATCCACCTGTACCTGTCGCAGAGGCTGCGCATCAAGGAGGAGGACATGAGGCTCTGGCTGTACAACAGTGAGGTCCGTCTGGCCTTTAACATACAGTGTTTCAGCGCGTTTGTGTTTGGTGAGCTGATCAAGTTGACATCAGTTATCAGTTAAGCCATAACTGAGGTGTCGCCGGTGACGTTCTAACACAAAAGCGGCTCATTGAGCCACTTTTCTCCTTCAGAATCTACTAGAATGATCGTGTTAACAATGAAGAAATTACTGTAAATCAAAGAACATAAACATTAGAGCTCAAGTGTTAAAGGGTTAAAATGGTTCCAGTTTAGCAATTGTTGGGTCTGGGACTACTAAAACGAGTCAAAATAAACATTTATAGTAAAATGCATAGTTTCAATTAAACTTGAAAGGTCTGTTAAATGCAGTTTACTCAAGTTTTCCTGTTCTCATGTTTAGAACTACCTCACCCTTCTTGATGATGAAGACCACACACTTGAAAACCTGAAGATCTACGATGAGCAGCAGCTGGTGATTGAAGGTACGACACAGCCACTCCCGCTGTGCTCTTTGTTCTGCTTCTTTGACTGATGACACGGAAAACTGTCCCTTTTGGACGAATGAGAACTCTTTCTCCTCCTCAACAGTCAGGAACAAAGACATGAGCTGGCCTGAGGAGATGTCTTTTATTGCCAACAGCAGTAAAATAGACAGACACAAAGGTAAGCTGGATGCAATCACACTTCACATGCTCTGGATGTTGAACGGCACACAAAACATTTGATAACATAAAAAGTTAGAGATGAGGACAGGGTGGGACATGCTGTCATCACCAAAGAGCAGCTTTTAAACTGGAAGTCGCTGTGAAGATTAGCCTATAATTCCTTCTTTCAGTCATTCATTAAAAATATATATCACATTTTGAAATGACCCCATTTGATCAGAGTACTGTAGAGTCTATCAACTGTATTTTCAGCACCATAGAGCGCACTGTATTATAAGGCGCAAAAAAAGAAAAGTAACAGAAGTAAAACAGTGTTTAGTTAAACTGTATTACAGTATTTAACAAACACTCTAATTATTTTATAATCAATCTTTTCCCCCCAAACAATATTGGTGTATCAAACCTTCTTTGTAGACCATAGGTGTCAAACTCTGGCCCATTATTTTTGACCCGCAAGGCAATTTCAAATTAATATTAGAGCTGGCCTGCCTGTATTATACGCCTGTATTATAAATCCCATAATGCTCTGCTGTTGTTTCGGTAGGACAGAGGCAGACACGCCCCCTCCTCTGTGTCAGTAGCGACTATTGTATCGGTCTTGTATGTAGGAAGGTAGTGATGCGTCTTTACTTCAAAAGGCTGCAAACAGAAAGGAGGAATTCAGTTTTTATTTAAATCTTATTTCATATGCTATTGATATGTTTACAATATTTATATATTTTGTTTTGGAAGCATCAATGTAAACGGACCCCCCCTCCCCTTATTTGAAAATGGTTTGGTCTGACTGGGTTAGACTCCACAGGTGTGCTGTTTGGGACAGACAGACCCGCAGTGAGTGACGTAGAGAAGACGCACTTTAAACAATCCGGAGTTGTAAACACTTGATTTAGAGGAGGACCTCCATGAAAAAGAAAAGAAGAGACGATCTGTCTACTGCCACGCGGCGCATGCAGGGAGCGGAGCGGGGGTGACACAGGAGAGAAGGAGAGCCTGCGCATGCTCGTAACAGGCGTGCACAGGGGCAGGCACAGCAGCACATATAGTTTCTGTTCAGGAGAAAAGTTCCTAAACGAGTGAATAATATAAAAATAACTGCAACATGTTTACTGCTTTAGGAGGATGTTTTTTTAAGACTGAATTTTATTTTGAAAGGAACTTGAATGTGCTGCTGCCAGATTAAAATAAATCAAAAGTGTTATATAGCCTATTAAAAAAGTACAAAACTGTTATGGTTTAATTATTGTGTATATTATGTGTATGTACAATAATTATTAGAAATATTTAAATGTTCCCCCCAGTTAGTTTCAATGCTAAAATTAATACAAAAAATAATTAAAGTTTAATTTCAAGTTTTTCATTTCAGATTAATTGGGGGGGGTTAAAGTATACAAATCTGAAGTTGCGACGAGACACCGTCTCCACCTTATTTTAAGCTAGGAAAAACCCTGGTAGTATTATTAGGAACTCCATTTTGCATTCCTGCACTTTAAAGTTATATTAGCCTTGCTTGTTCAGTATTCATTGTTAAATCAAAACTTGTTTGGTACCATATTGAAAGGTTCATTTGTTCAACCTTGGCCTACGGCTTTGTTCAGTTTAAAATTCTGGCCCACTGTGTATTGGAGTTTGACACCCCTGTCGTAGACAATTCAGACCCCCGCAAACGCTTCTCTGCTCCTGTGCACTTGTGCTTCCCCCGTGAGCAGATAAAGTCATCGCGGGAGAGAGACTGTCTACTTCCACGTGCGTGAGCTAGTCCTTGTGCACCATTGATGCGTGCGCTATTTCAGCAGTGTTGTAGTGCACTTCATTACAGTTTCACATGCGCAGATAAAACTGACGTAGTAACAGGATCATCTCCTGAACGATCAAAGGAACGCTGTCAGACAGATGGATCATCAGCGTGTTTTCAGGACTGCACTGCGTAATAACACAGGCCAGGTAAAGCGTGCTCTGAAATGCTGGCTGCTCTTTATGTGTTTGTTGCACTAAGGTGCGTTTCTGCAGAAACTTGAGATGAACACAGTGTGATCGTCCGAGCGCTCGCCGCTGCTGTGCCAGCGAGAAATGGTCCGACAGTCAATCGAGAGGAGACTTTTCAAAGTTGCACAAGAACATTTGTCCTAATATTGGATCTTGGAGCACCCAAAAGGCGCACCGGATTCTTAGGCACATAGACGATTTTTGAAAAAAGTTTATGATTTTCAGTTTGTTTTATAGTGCAGAAAATACGATACATAAAAACAAAATCCCCACTTAGCCAAAGAACAACATAAGCTAAAAAGTTTTGAAAAGAAAATGTGAACATTCAGGTAGGAAGTTAAAGAGTTTAGTATAGATTTTAAGTTGAAGCATACATAGAGATCTAAAATGTTCAATGTTCCACTCAGCTTTGATCTGTCGAGGCAGCTTAATCCAGTGTCTTGGTGCAACAGTTGGGACAAATTTGTCTCACACACACACAAACACACAGCAGCCGTTAATAATGTCTTGAATGTTGACAGGAATCAGATTTGTGTGTGAATCCTGTTAAGCCACTTGTCAGGCTGCTGTAGTTTCATGCATGTTCTACACTTTCTCTTCAGTGCCTACAGAGAAAGGAGCCACCGGCCTCAGTAACCTTGGCAACACCTGCTTCATGAACTCTAGTATTCAGTGTGTGAGCAACACCAAGCCTCTGACGGACTACTTCATCTCAGGAAGACACCTCTATGAGCTCAACAGGTGCTGTGAGAGTCTCAGTGGACTAACTCATGCCACCATCCTTTATAACATTTATCCCACTGGGCCCTGTGCTTCTTTGCCTGCAGAACCAACCCGATCGGGATGAGAGGTCACATGGCCAAGTGCTACGGTGACCTGGTGATGGAGTTGTGGAGTGGGACACAAAAGAATGTGGCTCCCCTTAAACTCAGGGTCAGCAGTTTTATGACAGCAGTTGTCTACATTATTGTTTGTGTATAAACTTGCAAACATTGAAACCAGTTTAGCTTTCAATAAGTTATCTAAAGATGTGCAATGCCACTGCTTCCCCTTCAGTGGACGATAGCTAAGTACGCGCCACGCTTCAACGGCTTCCAGCAGCAGGACTCCCAGGAGCTCCTAGCCTTCCTCCTGGATGGCCTTCATGAGGATCTGAACAGGGTCCATGAGAAACCCTATGTGGAGCTGAAGGACAGCGATGGCCGGCCGGACTGGGAGGTGGCCTCTGAGGTCAGAGCTTTCTCAACTCACCCCGACAGTTGATTCAGTGCAGACTCTTCCCTCCTCACATGGACTCACAGGATATCTGATGTTTGCATGTTTCATCTATCCATTCAAATCAACAGATGCACAGACATATTTGTGGACACTTCCTGAGGGTACAATACTGGATCTAGGTTTTGAGTAACCTTTGTTTTTGCTGTTTGACTGTGGCAGAGTTTTTTCTGTATAGGTGTCACGTAGCCTTAACATCAACAGCTGATTAAGTGGAACATATCAGAAATGTTCAGCACTCATGAGAGGAGAGTCCTTCATCCTTTACTTGAACCAGCTTAATCCCTATTTGGGGTCATGAGGTTGCTGGAGCCTGACCAGGTGCTGAAGGACAAAGACAGCCCACCGGTGTATTGTAGAGCAACACAGAGACAAACAACCACACACTCTCACACCTAGAGGACAATATTAGAGTGGACAGGAGAATCAGGTTCTATTGTAGACAAAATGGCAAATGTGTTTCAGCACTGATGAGAGTCACTGAAGCCACAAGCTGCCTAAACTCTGATGTTGTGATGGGGTATAGATTTGTCCGATCAAAGATGTTTAGGAAATCAGCAGGTCTTCACTGTCTTACTGACTCTTTATACAGAGGGACAATAAGTATTTTTCCGCTTCAGAAGATGAGGTCTGTGCTGTTCATCATAGGTACTCTGCAGCTGTGAGAAACAGAATGTTAAAAACATAAAGAATGTTTGTACAGAATTTCTTGGTATGATGGTGCAGACAATTCTTATTTGGTCAATAACTAAATTCACCTGAATATTTCATAATCTAACCCTGTTTTGAAGGAGAGAGAACAAGGATTCCCTTTGAATCTTTTTCAGATTTATCCCCATTCTTCCATGAAGAACTTCATAAGAACTGTGATGTCTAGGGGCTGTCACTGAGCAACACTGACTTTCAACTCCCTCCATGAACTCTCTTATAAGCTGAGGTCCAAAGACTGGCTTGGCCACTCCAAAATCTTGAAAGGTTTTTTTCATAGCCACTTTTCTGTTGCCTTGACGATATGTTTGGAGGGTTTTTATTCTTGTAGAACCAGCTGGACAAGATCCTCAATGCTGTCACTGATGGATGGAAGCATCCCACCATACACGGCCCAATTCTTCCTGTCTTTAATACACACCAGTCGTCCTGTCCTGCCTGCAGAAAAGCATCTCCAAAGCATGATGTTTCCACCTCCATGCATCACACTGATCTTGAGATGCAACTCGGCATTCTCCCCCCTCTGAACACTGCAAGTTTTTGTGGTTAGTGACCTGTTTGTGTCCATGCAGGCGTGGGAGAACCATCTGCGGCGGAACCGTTCCATCGTTGTCGATCTATTCCACGGGCAGCTCAAGTCTCAGGTGAAGTGTAAGACCTGCGGCCACATCAGTGCTCGCTTTGACCCCTTCAACTTCCTGTCCCTCCCCCTGCCCATGGACAGCTCCATGCACCTGGAGATCACTGGTGAGTGCGTTGAAGGCAGTGTGAGACAATGGCCTGCAGGAGGCTTCATGTTGGTTGTTCTTGCAGTCATCAAGCTGGACGGGTCTACTCCTGTGCGGTACGGCCTGAGGCTGAACATGGATGAGAAGTACACGGGGCTGAAGAAGCAGCTGAGCGAGCTGTGCGGCCTGAAGCCTGAGCAGATCCTCCTGGCTGAGGTTCATTCTTCCAACATTAAGGTACCACACATTTCTGCAACGTCCTGTCCATCCTCTTCCATCCAGTTTCTCTCAGATTTCCTCAACAGTCAGGAAAAAAGCTTTTCATAGATTATCAACATTTTAAAAACAGTGTGAAGTCTGAAAACTCGTCTGAATCTGAGTATAGTTTTAAAAATATTTTGTCATTTTTTAATGAAAACTTGAATGTACACCATAAGAAGTTGTGAGCATAGTCCTGAAGTCACCAACAGGCATCACAACACTTGTTGCTGTAGCTAAAGTCAGTAACAGACACTTACATGACCCTCTTTAGTGAGAAAAACACATTTCAGGAAGAGTCAAAAACCTTCTGAAGGGAGATTTTCTAATATTTATGTTCATTCCTATTCATTCCTAAGAAATTCCAAAACAATCTGAGAAGTTAGAGGCAATATGAATATGTAATTCTAAATTAAGAACACATTAGCTATCCTAAGACTAACACGTCTTGAACTTGCTCTGATAAAATAAAAGAGCAAGGTACTGCAATTGATTCAATCCTTCAAATGAGTTATACTTACAGGGTATACAGCGGCTATAGATGAGAGCATTTTCTAAGTTACTCATTTTAACTGGAGATAAAAATAATGAAACGACCATCCTGCCTGTAGATTTTGTGCTTGATGTTCTTGTTTGAACCCTTAACAAGGCCAGTTTTAATGTTTTTTCTTCTTTTCTCTGGTACTGCCTGACTGGAAATGTGCTCTTATGTCACACTACACGTGATGTGCATTCGAGAAGGGGCTAAAGCGCATTCTTGAACGTGCATTTAACTTACAGTGTTTTCACAGGACTGTCAACCAGATAATGGCGCATCTTCCTCACCTACAGTTGGAAGAGCCTTAGTGCAACATGTCAAAGAGGTGTAAATCTGGTGAATCTCGCTCCAGAACTTTTCTTTCTCAGCTCTATTCCGATAAATGAAAGAGGTGGTGTCAAAGAATTCCATCAGGACACAAACAGCAATTATTAATTTCTCCTTCGTGATCAATTTTCATCAACATGAATGACAAGGACGCCATCCACACGTCACTGCCAAATCTGAGTCCTTGATTGGTCAAAGTTCAACATGGTTTAGTTTTCAACGTGATTCTATGGCCGTGTGTTTTATATGTAGAACTAGAAAACACTTTCAGAAACTTGTGTAGTAGCCCATGAATGCTGAGGTTTTAACCCCAGGAGCTGGAAACACCGACAAGTCATAGTTCTGTCAGTGTCAGCCGTCCATGCTCGTGCTGCTCTTATGATGGTTCATCTCGTAGTTTAAATCCAGAAGAGACACAAACGTGTGAGGAATAGAAGGAATGTGCTGTGTTTGTGAGGAAGGTTTTCTAAGGAGTTGAGCTGGTGTCTAAGCCATCGTCTACTTTGTGCTCAGAACTTCCCTCAGGACAACCAGAAGGTCCGTCTGTCTGTCAACGGCTTCCTTTGTGCTTTTGAGGTCCCTGTGCCGGGTTCACCCACTTCTCTGAGCTCGCCCACGCTGACAGGTGAGCCACTCCCCTTTGCTCTGCTTTACTGGAGATCTGTTTTCATTCTTGTTTCATTCGGTGGCTAATCCTGCTCTTGTCTTCATCAGACACGACACCAACAGCCAATGGGACAGCTGCTAATGGGCATGTGGGCGACAAGACCATCCTCATCCCTAATGGTGCGCCCAGCACCATGATGCCTTCCAGCCCAGAGCCCCCCCCAGTCAATGGGGTTGCTAATGGACATATCATCCAGGTGCAGGAAAGCCCCTTCATCGGATACATCATTGCCATGCACAGGAAGATGGTGAGAATTCACATAACGGCCATGATTTAGTGCTCAGTGAGTTTAAAATAATCAATCAAATAAAAACAAACATCACTTGGAAAATGCATTTTTTTGTCATGTCTTTGAATAGATTTTCTCTAAACATAGTTTCACCCAAAATACATCTTTGCTCATTTAAGTGAATAGTAAAAGTGAAAAGAAACAGGTCTGAAAAATGGATTTGACGGACCAGTTTGACAGTAAGATGCAACCCCAGCAGGAACTTCCTAAAGATCCATCTGATGATTTTCCACTCAGCTTTTTTCAGACCAAAAACCACTCCATTGTGAGTTCAGGGCTGTTCAGGTACAAATTTAGTCTAATATTCAAACCTGAGAGTGTTGCTGGACTACACTCTACCTCATCATTTTTTTGCTTTCAATTACATTTTTGATTCTCTGATTCTGTCAGCAAATCTTTTATGGCAACTAGATTACAATTGTTTCAAATCTGTCACTTTTATGAGGCATGAGTCAAAGAATGCTAAAGCAGTTATTGACTTTATTGAATTTGTTGATCAATACATGAGCAGCATAAACACACGTTAACATCACTTCTTTTCCACACTCTCCATTACTCTGTACTGTTGACCCTAAATACTTAAACTCCTCCTCCTTCTTTATCTCTTCTCCCTGTAACCTCACTCTTCCACTCTGGTTCCTCTCATTCACACACATGTACTCTGTCTTACTGCGGCTAACCTTCATTCCTCTCCTTTCCAGGGCAAACCTCCACCTCTCTAACTCCACCTCCACCTGTTCCCTGCTCTCACTACAAATCACAATATCATCTGCAAACATCATAATCCATGGAGATTCCTGTCTAATTGGAAAATAAAACAACATTTTTGTGCAACTCAAACGGTTAACTGTACTTGTATTCATCTATGCACATCAGTAGCATGAAATATAGATAAAATACATCAAAGTAGAAGATACTTACAGTTCTCTGTAGTTTTCTACAGGCTGTTTTATTAGGTTTAGTAGAATGAATATTGAAAATATAGTTCATGGTTTTGGTGTGCCACCCCAAGATTTAAAGTGGCCCCCTACCAGCCACCCCATGAAACATTTCTGAAGGCACCAGAGTGTCAACTGCCTATTTAACCTATGCATGGACAGGAGATTATGAACTCGATGCAAGAAGGTCATCTGGGGAATCGAACCGATGACCTGGAGCCTGACTAACCACTGCACTACAGTAATTGAAAATGTAGAAATGTGGACTCAGCTACTGCTCTGAAACATGCTGGGAGCAGATACAATTAAACGTAATGTTTTACATTACGACTAAATAAAAACTAAAATATAAAGGAGCGGGACAGGAGCGGGATACATTTAGAACGGGAGTGGGACAGGAGTGGGAGTCGAGTTACTGGGAGCGGGACGGGACGGGATTATTTTTAAATTTTGGTCCAGGAGCGGGACAGGACAGGAGTGAAAATCCACTCCCGTGTCATCTAGTCTTGATCAACAAAACATGGATTCTTCTAAATGTTCGTAAATAGATTAAATTATCCAACCTGGATCATCATTTCCCTTTTGTTTATTTTGGAAAACTCGTTTGTAGTTTTTGCTGATCTGTGTGTCTCTGCTGGAGGCATGCAGGCAAAGTCGATATAACACTGATGTTTGTTTAGACTACGAAAAACATAATACCCCACTGGATTGTGGGTCAGTGTGACTAGGCAACATCGTTTTTTTACTAAATTTACTAAAATTTACAAAGTCTTTTTAGGTTGACAGTTACGGTTTTGGGAAACTTTCATTTTGAAGGGTTAAAAAGGAAGTAAAGAATAGTTTTCCATTTTTCCAAAATAAATCTGTATGTGTGGACAGGAAACATCAGCCAAACTAGGCTACCTGATGTGTTGCTTTCTTTGGCCAAACAAGGGAGAAATTTTCACCAATCTTTAGGAGAGAATAATGATCAGCGCTGTTGAGCCTCGTTTCCTCTGAGGGGTCTGGTACGGTGCGGTACAGTCTGGTCTGCTATTTTGAGCGTTTCCATTGTTAGATGGACCCATTAAACTGTTCCGACCTGTACCTCTTGAGGGCCCTGATTGGCTGCAGGTCCATAGAAAGAGGGAACGGGTCGGTTGGGGTGGAGCTGCTGTAGTCACCTGCTGATTGGCAGAAAATGACATTTGAAAGCACCAGTATAGCGCTAAGCTAGCGATTTCGTTTTCCAATTTACACGGTATTCTTCCTCCGTGATCTTCTTACAAACATCAAATTCCGGTCAGAGTTCTCCTGCTTATTCGCATTTCTTCATTTCTGGTTTCACTTATTCACAGATTTATTTTTTTGGTCACGTGACTCCTCCGTTTTGTTACAAATACTCTGACAACTCAACACACTTGAATTAAAAGTTTGCTTCCGAAAGTGCAGCGGGGACTGCAGGAATTTCACTGGAGAGGAGTGCAGTTGAATGGAAAGCACACCAGCCTGTCGCTACGCACACAGGCGCGTACACACACACACAC
>NC_050524.1:26427806-26433912 GCF_002922805.2 Oryzias melastigma | reverse complement strand
ACACACACACACACAGGCGCGCGCCCTCACAGTGAGCGGGAGTCACTGTGCAGGAGTCGGGGGTGGTGGTGGGGGGTTGAGACAGAGATCGGGGGAATGAGGGGGGAACACTGCATACATGATGTTCAAAAAGCAAACCAAGACAAAGTCGAGCTGCTGGATGAGGCATGACAATGACGCAATGACATGATACTGGTCTACAGCACGCATGCGCCGTGAAAACAACCCACCCAGTGGGAGTGAGGCTGAACTGAGTGGAGACACTCGCCAGAATTAACTGGACCGTACCACTCTTTACCAGACCAGATCGTACCAGACCCCTCAGTGGGAACAGGGCTTTAAGTCGTGGGCTGCTTATGAACCCCCGGCTGCTGTCTGAACAGCCCTCTACAGACCACTTTGGTGATGGTTTGCAGTGATGCTTTACTCATGCTCATGTTGGCCTTGGCTTTCAGATGCGCACAGAGCTGTACTTCCTTTCATCTCAAAAGAACCGGCCCAGCCTGTTTGGAATGCCGCTCATTGTTCCCTGCACCGTCCACACCAGTACGAAGGACCTGTATGATGCAGTCTGGATCCAGGTGTCCCGGCTAGCCAGCCCACTTCCTCCCCAGGAGGCCAGCAACCACGCTCAGGACTGGTAGGCCTCTTCTTTGTGGGCTAGTTTTTGTAGCGAGGGCAGAGCCACAATTCTTTTTGTGTTCTGATTTGTTTTTCTTACAATCGGCCTGTGGTGTGGGATGGATGTGTCTCTCCAGAGCAGGACGGGGGCCCTCATTGTCCACTGCTCACTAAATGAGACTCGTTAGCTCTTGTTCTTATTTTACGATGAAAAGGAAACAGGTTTGCCTTCTAAGTGTGACTCTGTGTTGGTTCTTTTTTTAACCTGCAGTGATGACAGCATGGGTTACCAGTACCCCTTCACCCTACGGGTTGTGGGGAAGGATGGGAACTCGTGTGCCTGGTGTCCCTGGTACAGGTTAGAGCACTTTAGGAGAAGACGGAGAAGCAGGTTATCTCCTTCATGCTGTCTGATGAGGGGCTCACACCTGTCAACCACGCCTGCATGTGTTTCCAGGTTCTGCAGAGGCTGCACCATAGAGTGCACAGAAGACAGAGCATCAGTGGAAAATGCTTATATAGCTGTAGACTGGGACCCCACGGCGCTGCACCTCCGCTACCAGACTTCCCAGGAGAGGGTAAGACACGCCCCCAACAAGAGAGGGCCGATTTAGGGAGGAATCATTGACTGTGTAAGGGAACCGGACTGAGTGACTCCTCCCCTGTGGTTTTCCAAACAGGAAGGACCTGCCGGCTCCAAGAAGCCAAAGTCTTCTGTAGAAAAATAAACAGCTAGTAACTTATGCATTTTATATGTCAGAATAAACATTCTTACTCTGATTCTTCTTTCTTAACACCTTCTTTCTAATCCTAATTTTCTAAATGATATTTTTTCTTAATCAAGAAATGTCCTAAATCACAGGTGATGAGCTCCAGGCCTTGAGGGCCGCTGTCCTACATGTTTCCAACCAACCTGCCTTTGAAGCGCCTTATTGGCCAAACACACCTGATCCAGATAATCAGCAGCAGATAAGGCAGGATTTCTGGAAAACCAGCAGAGGGCCAGCCCTCGAGGCCTGGAGTTCGACACCCCTGTCCTAAATCTTCCACAGTCAACTGTCAGCTCTATCAGAACAACATGGAAGAGTTTGGGGAACAACAGCAACTCAGACACCAAGTGGTCGACCACATAAACTGATGGAGAGAGGTCAGAGGATGATAAAGGTCAAAGAGGTCACAGAGTTTCTGCAGTCAATTGTTAAAGAGCTCCAACCTTCATGTGACCTTCAGATCAGTCCAAGTACACAGAGAGCGTCATGGAATGGGCTTCCATTAGCGGTGTAACAGATCACAAGCCACGGTTCGGCACACACGTGTACCGCGGACCAACCCAACCCCCAACCCTGCGCACACAGCTCGCACTCGCATAATTGAAATAAAGTTGTCCATTCAAATTGAATGCAATTCCTCTCAAATTCATGTAAATTATCTTTATTTTAACAAGCGCTAAAGTTTCTGCTTGACAGTTCTCCAGAAGTGTGTGAACTTGAAGCTCCCGTGTGGGAGGAGCTCCGTCAGAAACTGTTCTCGACTTCATCATGGAGGACCAAAATGATGAAATTTCAGGTTTATTTAATTTTAAGAGCTGAATAAAACCATTGGTACACATCTCCATTCTGGGTTCAGAGAATCTTCCAGTTAGGATCAGCCATAGCAGGAGCTGTCCCACGCAGGAGAAAGCCGTAACAGGGACGTGCTGTCGGGGACGATAGTACGGCAAGCGAAAGGAATCATAAATCGGCAGGAAAAGCAGCCACGGCAGCACCGTCTTTTGCAGCTAACAATTATTGTTTTAAATATTTAAATGTTCCCACAATTAGTTTAAGTTTAAAAATTTAAGTTTCAATGTGACTGTTTTATTTTACGAATTAATTTGGACATCAGAATTCCAAGGGGTACTCCAGATAGATTTGGTGTTTTAACACTATTTTTACTACATGTTTTAGCATTTTGTTGTGTTCAAAGTTTAATGATTTCGTGTTTTAATAAATAGGCCTCAATGAGCTAACATTACCAAATATTTGTTTTGAAACGTTTCCAAAATGTTATTTTATTTTATTTCTTTTATCTTGTTTTTTGCTGTTATTTTTTTTACTTTTCACAATCTGAAAAATGATCTGAACCATAACCCTAAAACCATGGCATGGTCCAAACCGTGAGTTTTGTGATCCGTTACAGCCCTAGTTACCATGGCAACAGCTGCATCAAGTCACACATCACCAAGTACAGTGTAAAGCGTGGATGCTGTGGAGTAAAGCACGCCGTCACTGGACTCTAGAGCAGTGGAGACGTCTTCTCTGGAGGGAGGAGTCACACTTCTCCATCTGGAAATCTGATGGACCCGTCTGGGTTTGGAGGTTGCAGGAGAAGGGGACATTTCAGACTGAATTGGTGGAGGAGGAATGATGGTGTGGGCTTGTTTTTCAGACCCCTTAGTTCCAGTGAAAGGAACTTTGAATCTTCAGGATACCAAAACATTCTGGACAATTCCATGCTCCCAACTTTGTAGAAACAGTTTGGAGCGGGTCTTCCTCTTCCACCATGACTGTTCACCAGAACACAAAGCAAGGTCCATACAGACATGGAGGACAGAGTCTGACCTGGACTGACCTGCACAGAGTCCTGACCTGAACCTATAGAACACCTTTGGATGAATTAGAGTAGAGACTGAGACCAGACCTTCTCCACCAACATCAGTGTGACCTGAACAATGAGCTTCTGGAAGAATGGTCCAGAATTCCTAGAAACACTCCTCAACCTTGTAGACAGCCTTCCAGAAGAGATGAAGCTGGAATAGATGCAGAAGGAGGACCAGCATCATATAGAACTCTATGGGTTAAGAATGGGATGAGACTTCAGTTTATTTGAGAGTTAAGACAGAACAGCCAATAGTTTTGGTGAAATGGTGTATATCGTTTAATTCAAAGGTTTTAATTATGTAACACTGAAGGACGTCTTTTCTTTGTGAGGTGCTGTCATTCGTTACACCATTCTGGTCGCAGTGACTCACATTTTTGATACAGATGCATAAGAAATGTCACACAATCAATCTCTAGTAAGATGCAGAACTTGTAAGATCTTGGATAAGGGGGAGGTGTTTTCTTCAGACAGGTCAACTGTCTAAAATACTGAACTTCTCTTTTGTATATTCATTGTTTGATAGTGTGGTTACAGCAAACACTGATTTCCAAATGAAGTTCTCAGCTCACCCGACAGCAGCAGCTGGTTTTTGCAACAGGAAGCTAGGTGTTCAGGACTTTTTGGTTCATCTTGAGCAGCTCAGGGATCCTTCTGCTAAGGTGAAGTTTCTCGCAGGCAGCTGGAAGTTAGTGTAAGGCGTGTAGTTGTTGGAGATGTGTATGTCTTGGTTCAGATCTGAATTCTTGAACAACATCTCAGCTCAAATTCCGCTTTAAAAAAGACTCAGATACTCGTCAGAAACTACAAATGTAAAGGTGTCAGAACCTGGTTCTGCTTTCTTCCTGTCTGCCTGCAGATTGTGGAGGAGCACTGCAGCGTGGAGCAGTCCCGTCGAGCTCAGGCGGAGCCCATCAGCTTAGACAGCTGTCTGAAGGCCTTCACCAGTGAGGAGGAGTTGGGCGAGGACGAGCTCTACTACTGCTCCAAATGCAAGACCCATCGGCTGGCCACCAAGAAGCTGGATCTCTGGAGGCTCCCACCCATCCTGGTCAGGGACTGGTCCCAGCTGAGCTCTGTCCTCTATATGCTGTTGCCATGTTTACAGTGTTCTCCATCCTTCAGATCGTCCACCTGAAGCGCTTCCAGTTCGTCAACGGTCGCTGGATTAAATCACAGAAGATCGTCAAGTTCCCATGTGAGAACTTTGATCCCAGCGCCTTCCTGGCTCCCAGAGATCTGGAGCAGCACTGCCTGCACTCCCGCAGCGAGAGCGAAGACCTGCTGAGGGTCGGAGAAGACAACTTGTCCTCCATATCTGCTCCTGCCGGGTTCTGCAACCTCCCCAAAGGTACATAAGCAAGTATCAGTTTCACTTACAAATGCAGCCTGCCATTAGAGAACAAGCACACGCTCCTTCTGCTCTCCTGCATCAAGGAAGGCAAGCATTTAGGTTATGGAAGGAGCCGTCACCGCCCCCACCCAACATCTGCAGCCTGAAGGTGTCCCAAGTAGAAGCTAGATATAACAAACTAGTCAGAAAATGACATGTTTTGATCCCAGACAGACCGTTTGATCAGATCGCCTCACAGGCCTGATCCTGGGTTTCTCTCCCCTCTGACTCAGCTTTGATCTTTGGGGTTTCAACATGTCCATTTGGCAGAGGTGGGGACTCGAGTCACATGACTTGGACTCGAGTCACACTCGAGTCACGAATTTGGCGACTTTAGACTCGACTTGGACTTTCCTACCTCTGACTCGTGACTTGACTCGGACTTTGATATACATAACTTGTGACTTGACTCGGACTTTAGCCCTCTGACTCGGAAAGACTTGCTATTTTTCCCCTAAATCCACAGATTATAAAGTATATTATAAAGTATATCGAGAAAAAGCCGCGCCACGGTCTCTCTGTCTGTGTATGTGTACATCCGTGTGTTGGCCCAACATCCAATCAAATTAGAACCACATTTGATTGATGTGACAGCCCAACCAATCAAATTGCAGAAAAAAAGCCCCGCCTCCCCTTTAAAACCGCGATTTCCTGCCGGTGTTTTTAGTTCTGGCATAAAAGTTTATAGATCGTCAACAACAAACGGTTTGCAGTTCGAAGAGCACGTGGATATAAGGATTACTCACATAGATTCAACAACAACCAACTTCATCTGACTGTAGGAGCAGCAAAATCAAGTAAGTTCTGAGTGAAAGCTGGCGCTAGCTTAGCGGCTAACCGCTAGCTGCAGTTAAATGAATGGGAGGTGAACTCTGTTATCACTGTGACACTGTGCAGCTCAGTATAATCACATTGACAACAGGTGATTTGGACATTTCCACCGCTCAGATCTTTACCTGGATCTGGGCGGGACGTGAGTGATCATAGCGGGACAGCAGGGCTGCTGGGACCCGGGCTCGGTTGTTCTCGGTCGTTTTCTGATAGAAATCCAGCAAACGTATCATAGAATTCACGGAGATGCTGCATGAGGGTTCTTTCTTTCCCTTTTTTTGGTTTACTACTTTTGCTGTTTTATACTCTATGGCAGGCATGTCAAACTCAGTTTGGCTCTGGGGCCGGATCCAGACTTTCTGTTCTCAGGTGGGCCGGATCAGTAAAAGAATGTCAACTCCAACTATTTAGCTTTGTTTTTCAGTACTATGCTTTATCATTCAGCCTAAATTTTTAGCCTACCCTACATATTATAATCACGGATGACAAGGGATCTTTTCTAAGCACAACACATTTATTCACAAACAATGGAGAATAAAATGATTTTCATGTTTGGCATTGAATGTGTTAACAACTGGTTTATTTTAACAGTTGAGTGAATGCAGTTTTACACCTGAACCAACT